>NC_092872.1:735750217-736017717 GCF_028372415.1 Notamacropus eugenii | reverse complement strand
CAGGAGATGCCTTTGGTGTTTTATTGTACTTGCTTCCAATGCTCGAAGTCTGTGATTGTGATTCTGAAGTAAAAACAAGGTTATTTGAGAAAAGAAAGTGCTAACTGTGGGGGAGGAGACTCAGATAAGGTCCTTGGGGAGAGAAGAGGGGTAGGGGGGGCAAAAGAGACAAGCCCTCCTACTTTGTGGGGTAGCCCTACCTGGACTCTGTCATTCAACACCTGGTGACTTATGGGGGGAATGAGAAAAAACTAGGGGAATATGGAGCCCACCAAACTAAGACTCTGCTTGTGTTTCCCTCCCCCTACTCCATCTCCTTCCTCCAGGCTGCCAGCTGGGGCCAGTCTGTCCCCCATGGCTGGGTGGGATGATTAATTCAGGACCTAATTGGAACCATGTGGGTGGGTGTGTGGGGAGGGGGGAAGGAAAGGAGAGGGGAAAGGCTCCCAGTCCATTAAACCAGTCATTCCCCTGATCTGAAACTCCCCGATCCATCCGCTCCTCCCCCTCTCCCTCTCTCCTGTCTTACTGTTTGTTTCTGCATCTCTCCCTCTGTCCTTTCTTCCTTCCCTCCTAACAGCTACTTGCCCATCCCCCTCTCTGTCATAGACTCTCAGAATGTTCAATTTGGAAGAAACTTTAGAAATCATTTAGGACCAAGTTTCTTAATCTGAGGTCTGTAAACTCTGTGTGTGTGTGTGTTTTGATAACTGTATTTAAGCATAATTAGTGTAATCCCTTGTTTTTATGTTATACATTTAAAAACATTTATAGGAGAAAGACTCTGCAGGCTCTACCAGACTGCCAGATTGCTTCATAGCACCCCCGAATTAGCCCAGTTCACTCCTTTTACAGCTGAGGAAACCTAGTCTTTGCAGGGGAGAGGGACTGGCCCCCAGCCACACAGGGAGTTAGTGGGGGAGCCAACTCGGAAGCCCAGGGGTCTCAGTCCCATTTCTGTGGGTCTCCTTCTGAGCCCCGATGTCTTGCCTCTTCCTCCTCCCTTTCCATGTCCACCTTTCTCTGGCTCTTTCTTCACCCAGTCAAACAAGAAGGGAGAAGCCCAAGTGGAGAAGTAGGAGATGGCATCAGAAGCCATCTGCTCAAGCCATTCCTAAATCTTCCCTAGCTCTGGGAAGGCTTTCTCATTGCCTGACCTTCAAGGCCTCCCTGTTTGCTATCACCCTGTTTGAGGTTTTATCTCATATAAAATCCAGCCAAACTGAACTGTTTGATATCTCCCAAACATGTCCTCATGTCTTTGTCTCAGCCTTTCCTCTTCTCCACCAGCAGGCTTTAAAGGCCCACTCAAATTTCACTACCTTCCTGGGGCCTCCCTCCCTCGATGAGGGAAGGCCCTCCCTCCACAGGATCCTGAAGAGGCCTGAACTGGGCCTTTGTTTAATGCCCTCCCTGGTAGCATCAGAGACCCAAGGTTGGAGCTTTGGGGGGGGTGGGGGGTGGAATCATCTCTGTTGGAACCCATCCTCCATAAACATAAACCACTCAAGTTGACAGCATGACATTGATGGCACTGGGCAGAAAAATGGATTTAGAGTCGGAGGACCAGAGTTCAAATCCTAACTGCTTCTTAGCCTCTCTGGATTATCTATAAAAAGAAGGGAGTCTCTAAGACCCCACCTACCTCTAAATCTTTGATCCTTGGGTGGGTGGGTTGTTTGTTTTGTTGTGGTTTTTTTTACTCAAGATTAAGAGAGAGGAAAACTCTTGTAGTGGACAGGAAAGAAGGAAACAAGAATTTACATACCTACTATATGCCTTATAAATACTATCTCATTTGAACCTTACCACAAAGGCTGGGAGGTACATGTTATCATTAACCCCCATTTTATAGCGGAGCAGACTAAAGCAAAGTTAAGTGACTTGGCCAAGCTACTAAGTGTTGAGGTCACATTTGAACCCAGAACTTCCTGTCTCTTGGCCTGGTGCCTACTGCGTCTACTGTGCCACCTACTAGAACTCTGGACCTCAAGCCAGGAAAATCTGGGTTTGAATCCCTCATCAGATACTCACTAGCTGTGTGACCCAGGACATGTCACTTAATCTCTGCCTCAGTTTCCACATCTGTAAAATGAAAAAGTTGGACTCTAAACATTCCTTGGATTTTTTTTTTTGATGGGGGGAACTCTCAGTGAGGAATTCACTGTAATTGGCCTCTGGTCTGCAAATTATAGTCTTAAAAGAGCTATCTGGAGATATTGACAGTCTAGGTGACTTACCCATGGTCACACAGTCAGTATGGAGCCAGGACTTGAATGTAGATCAGGCAAAACCAACTCTATCTACCATGCCTTCCTGCTTCTCTTGCTACGTCCTAGGATACTACTAGACTATAAATTCTATAAGGTTAGTGACTGGAGTTAGCTGGATATTTTTCAGTTTCAACATCTAGTACAGAGCATAGAGCAGATGTCTGATGAACATTTGTTAAATGAAACTGAATTGAATGGAATTGAAAAGAAGGAGTCCCATGAAGTAGCCCACACACCTGTGATCCAGTCCCCTGCTAACTGGGGAGGCTGAGGTTGGTAGATTGCTGGAGCTCAGGAGCTCTAACCTAGAGTAGGCTAACTGGATCAGGTGTCTTCACCAAGTCTGGCATCAGTTTGATGAGTCCTCTAGAGTTCAGTCACCAAACTGCCTGAGGAGGAGAGAACTAGCAAGGAAGCTGGTCAGTAGGAGGACTGGGCCCATGAGTAGTTACCACACCTCCAGCCTAGGAGAGTTAAGAAGACCCAGTCTCCTTGAAAAAGAAAAAAAAAACAGGCAGGATGACACTGGGACCCCATAAGAAAGAAACCAAAGAATCCATAAGGTTTCTGAAACACTAATTATATCCTAGGCACTAGATTAGAGATCCTTAATTGTCTGTGGATAGTGTTCAAAGGGTCCATGAACTAAAGGGAAAAACTATCTCTTTATTTCCATATATCTTTGTAATCCTATGTATTTATTGCACTTAAAAACATTTTTGGGGAAAGGGGTTCATAGACTTCATTCAACGGCCAGGGAGGTCCATGACACAAAGGGGGTTCAGAACCTCAAAACTAGAAGAAAAGAGGGATGAACAGCGGTCAGCCAAGGACTCCCAAGTGTTGATTTCTATCCCAGGGATAAGTAGGAGTGCTGGGCAGGTGGTGGCACATTCAGGGGAGATGCCTTAACAGGTGGAGCTGTCCAAAAGTGAAATGGGCTGGAGCCAGGGAGCTCCCCTTGATGGACCAACTTGGCACAGGTATGGAGTAGAGGGCACTTTTTCAGGCATGGACAGGACTGGATGGATGTTCCCTAGGGTCCCTTCCAACTCTTATTTGCTGTAATTCTGTGCGTCTTGTTCAGTGGGTCTTGTTCCCCTACAACTGAATTCCTCCCCTTCTGTCCTTTCCCCATTCCTTAACCTTCTCTCTCTCTGTTCTCTTCCTTATCCTCCCTGTTCCCAGGGTGGGTGGGATCCTCCTCATAGTGTGATCCAGAAACCATTTACCTCCAATTTTTCAGTGAGAGGTTTTGATTTTATAACAAAATGCCATTACAGCCAGAGGTAAAGTCTGGGAAGGCTCACTTCCTCCATCCCGCATTGTCTACTGTCCCACCCCATTCTGGCTCTGTCTCCTAGGCTGGAGCGACTGTCTGGGGAGTTAGATCACGGCGTGTTAGAACTGGGAAGGACCTTCGGGGTCATGCAAGGAGAGACAGCTGTAATATTGTACAAAGAATGCTAGAAACAAAAGTGGGATCCAAATTCTCTCCCACCCTTTCCCTTCTCCCCACTCAAGCAGCTGCTAGTCTAGTTTGGACCCTTATCACCTCAAGTCTGCACAATTATAATCACTTACTAATCAGTCTCTGCCTCAAATCTCAGCCCCTTCCAAATTATGCTCCATTCAGCTGCCAAGTCTGACCATGTTACTCCTTATTCAGTAAACTTCAGTGGCTCCCTAACACCTCTAGAATCATATCTAAAAAAAAAAAACAATCCAACATAACTGCCCAATCTGTATCCCCTCCAACCAAACCAGTCCTGTTTCTGTTTCTTAGACACAACACTCTATCTCAGCCCCTCGAAGCCCTGGGTTTGTTCTACCTGTGACATCTACTGGCTGTGTGACCTTAGGCCAGTCTCTTAACTCTCAGGGCTCAGGGCTGTTTCCTAAGAATATAATTTACAGAGAAGATGGCAACCTGCCTTGGTAGGAGTATTTCCCCATCCAGGAATTCCTTATGCCAATGAAATCACAGATCCGGTGACTTGGTCTTGTAGAAGGGCTATGAGATGGGACAGAGGAACCAGTGAACTAGAGCTGAGACCCAAGGTTAGAGTCTTAGCTCTGTCCTCTCAGGATCTGTGAGCTTGGAGAAGTCTGTTCCCTCTCTGGGCTTCCACTTCTGCTTCCTCTCCTCTGAAATTGGAGGGAGGGGGCAACATATGGGGTGCATTGGGTAAGACAGCCTTATTATAGCTCTAATAGTTCTAGAGCTGGAAGAAACCTCCGAGACCCATCCGAAGTGGGGCAGTGGATTGAGCCCCCCACCCCAGAATAACAATAAAACAAAACAGTTCAAATCCAGCCTCGGGCATTTAGCTGTGTGACCCTGGGCAAATCAGGCAATCTATATGTGCCTCAGTTTCCTTACTTATAAAATGGGGATAACAATAGCACTGACTTCCCAGGGTTATTGTGAGGATCAAATGGGATAATCACTCTAAAGCACTTGGCACAGTGATGGGCACCTACTAGATGCTATAAAATGTTAGCTCTTGTTGTTTCGTTCAGTCGTTTTTCATTTGTACATGACTCTGTGACCCCATTTGAGGTTTTCTTGGCAAAGATACTAGAGTGATTTTTTATTTCATTCTCCAGCTCATTTGACAGATAAGGAAACTGAGGCAAACAAAGGTAAGTGACTTGCCCAGGGTCACACAGTTAGTAAGTGTCTGAGGCTGGATTTGAACTCAGGTCTTCCTCACTCCAGGTTTTTATCCATCCACGCTACCACCTAGCTGACCCCATTCTTTTAGAGATGAAGAAACTTTGGCCCAAGGTGATGAAGTGATTCAGGATTACAGAATGAGATAGCACTAAAAAGTACCTCAGAGTACTTGTCCAGCACTCAAATTTTATAAATGAGGAAACCGAGGCCCAGGGAAGTCCAGTAGTTTGCCAAAATCACACAGGTGGGCTGGTCCTCTGACTCCAAAGTCAGTGCTCTTTCCATTTGAATTTGTGAGGGAGACACACTTCCCCTTCCTTTTTATGTTTCCAGGCTTGAAAGACATGTTCAAAATGGAGTTCCTTCAAGAAGTCTTTCTGACTCATCCCTGTCTACTTGACTCTGAGTTAGAGGGAATCCCACCAACTCCTTCTGGCCTCCTTGTCCAGCCTCCAGCCCTGCCTTCTGTCCTCCATATCAGTTATAGGAAGGTCAGCCTGAAGATATCCCCTACACCAGCCCCTCATTTAATAGATAAGGTAAACAGTCAGAAAGCAGTTGAGTGACGTGTCCAAGGTCACCCAGTGAGTAACCTAGAATCTAGGTCTGTGGACTTCTGGGTCATGGCTCTTTATATGATGCTTCATCTGTGCAAACTTGTAAACATTCAGTGGTCTGAGCTCCACCACCAAAGTAGTATCTCCTTCAGGACTTTAAAAAGACCTTCTCAATGAGTATGGAAGAATCCTGCATAGTTACCAGTACATATGCTTGCCTCTAAATGGGTGGGTCTCTTTTGGTCCCTTCTGGCAGATTCAGATGCCTGGAAAGCAGGGTCTGGGTCTCCCCATCAAATGAGGAGCCTCTTAGTCTCCTTTCTCTCACTCTCCCCACTCCCAATATCCAGTCTGTTGCCAAGTTCTGTTAATTTCGACCTTTGCAACATCTCTTTTTTAAAATTAATTTATTTTTCGTTTTCAGCACTCACTTCCATAAGATTTTAAGTTCCAGATTTTCTCTTATCTCTCCCCTCCCTCCATCCAAAGGCATGTCATTTGATGTAGTCTCTACACATACATTCATAATGAACCTATTTTCACATTAGTCATGTTATAAAGAAGAATTAGAACCAATGGAAGAGACCACGAAAAAAAAGAAACAAACCAAAAGAAAAAAGGAAAAAAAGAGAGAGAAAGAGAGCAAACGATGTGCTTCTATCTACCTTCAGACTACATAGTTCTTTTTTCTGGATATGGATAGAATTTTCCATTTGGAGTTGTCTTGCATCCTTGCATTGCTAAGAAGAAGTAAGTGTATCAAAGTCCTCACACACTGTGGTTGTTACTGTGTACAGTGTTGTCCTGGTTCTGCTCCCTTCATGTGGCATCAGTTCATTTAGGTCTTTCCTACTTTTTCTGAAGTCTGCCTGCTCATCATTTCTTAGGAGACAATAGTATTCCATTACATTCATATACCACAACTTGTTTAGCCATTCCCAAATTGATGGGCATCCCCTCCATTTCCAATTCTTTGCCACCACAAAAAGAGCGGCTGTAAATATTTTTGTACATGTGGGTCCTTTTCCTTTTTGTATGATCTCTTTGGGATACAGACCTAGAAGTGGTATCTTTGCAACATCTCTTGCATATGCCCCATTCTCTCCTAGCTGCTTCCCTGCCCTGCCCCCACCACCAACCATGCCCTCATCACTTCATGCCTGGTTTATTGTAATAGATGCTGGTGGGTCTGCCCTACTCCTCAAGGCTCTCCCTACTCCAGGCTGTTCTGTCCTTAGTTGCCAAAGTGACCTTCCTAAAATGCGCCTCTGACCATGTCACTCCCCTACTCAATAAGCTCCAGTGACTGCCAGTCACCTCCAGGATCAAATATGCAGTTTTCTATTTGACTTGTAAAGTTCATCATAACCTGGCCCTTTCCAGTCTTTAGAGTCTTCTTACATCTTCCCTCCATGTTTTCTGTGACCCAATAGTTCTGGACTCCTTTTCAGTGGCTGTCTCTCATTCCTAGAAGCCTCTCCCTCCTCACCTCTGCCTCCTGGTTCCCCTGAAGCCTTTCCTGATCCTCCTTAATGGTATCACCTCCCATTTACATTTTATGTATCTTGTATGTATAGAGTTGTTTGCATATTGTCTCCTCCTGAGCCCAGGGAGGACAGGTGTGTTTTTCACCTTTTGGGGGTTTTTTTTGCATCTCCACTCCTTACCATAGTGGCTGGCATACAGCAAGCATTTAATAAATGCTTGTTTATTTCTTTACTGTGGTTTTGTCTCCTCCATCAGATCAGCAGTTCTTGAATATGTCTCTTCCCTCTGTGTCCAGTGCCCATGATGCATTCTTCAAGTAGATGAACCTGACTGACATTTTCTCTTGTTTCAGGTACAAATGGGGAGCAGTCCCCCTTGCTCACCCCTCCAAGCTCTCCAAGAATGCAGGACAGCTGCAGCATTGCTCCACTCACCCCTTCTCAGTCTCCGGTGAGTAAGTGCCCCTGGATGGCTGAGAGTGGGAAGAGAGAGAGGGTTTGAGCTCAGGTAATCTCAGAGGATGGGGGCCTCTCAGCTCAAAGCCCACCTTCTATAAGAGGCCACTACTGGGCAGCCCATCCTTCACTGTCAGTCTTCCCCCAAGATTACTTTCCATTTGGCTGAATGTATCTTGTAGGAACAATTTTTTCATGATGTCTTCCCCATTAGAATGTGAGATCCGTGAGGGTAGGAACTATTTTTAGTTTACTCTATATGCGTGGTACTTAGCACATAATAGGTGCTTAGTAAATGATTGTTGATTTACCAATTGGGGTGTGTGTGTGTGTGTGTGTGTGTGTGTGTGTGTGTGTGTGTGTGTGTGTGTGTGTGTGTGTGTGTGTGTGTGTTTGTGTGTGTGTGTCTGGGGCATGGGGGGAGGCACTCAGGATTTTCAGGAATGAGAGGTCAGGCCACCTGGAAAAGAGCCCAGATGCAGACACTTGAAAGCTCTACCATAGAGTCAGAGACAGGGATAAGACTTTGAAAAAGAAAGATGGGATGTGTGACAGGTTAGAATTCCCACAGCTATTCCTTCTAATCTTAAAATACAGCCTGTCCGGATGGAGAAGCCAGTGAAATACTCCAAGATGTGTTACCCTACCTGATGGTATCTGACTTTAGGGAGCCCCTGCTCTGATGGAGAGATGTAGCCCCTGCCATCAGAGAGAAGATGGATGAATGGATGGGTGGATGGGTGGATGGATGGATGGATAGATGGATGGATAGATAGATAAATGAATCAATGGATCAATGGTTGGATGGATAGATGAACCCCCAGCATTGACTCTTTGAAGAAAAAAGGGGGGAAGGGAGTTAGGGTGTGGGAAATAGAAATTCTCTTTGTATTTACTCCATTCTAACTAATTCTGTCCTTCCAGAGGAGCGAGGCCCGAGCTCCTCGGCCTGCTCCATTCTCCGTGGTGGTGGCCATAGATTTTGGCACAACCTCTAGTGGCTATGCCTTCAGTTTCGCCAATGACCCTGAGTCCATTCACATGATGAGGTGAGGGGCCCCTAAGGGCAGGGGTGAGGGAGGGATGACTCAGATGGCACAGAGAAGGAAGGTGACATTTGTGTGACCTGGATGGATCATAGGTGTAGGAGCCTAGAATTGACCATAAACTCTTAAGATGGTGAGAGGAAGAGGAGGTAGGGGAATGGGGTGAGAAGTAGACTCATCCCCAACCCAAACATTAGGGCCAAGAACCTCCGCTGGGAAGAGGCTGAGAGGGGCCAAAGCACAAGCCAGCTCCCTTATCCTGGAACACTGAGGAAAGCAACTTCAAGGAACTCCGTCCTGAGGAGAATCACAGCCCTAGCATACAGTGTTAAGATCTGGTGCTGCTCTAGGGCAGGAGACAGGGAGAAAGGAGGAGAAAAAAGGAGAAAAAAAAAGTTACATGATAACTTTATTATATATTTAAAAGAAATAGCAAATTGTACATAATCAATCTGCAATTTCATGTACAATCGTCTTTTTCTATTTTATTATGTTATGGAAATTCTTACTTTATTTCTTAAGTTCAGAATAAAATAAAATTCTTTTAAAAAGAAAAAAAACAGCCCTTATAGTAGATGATAATATCAGATAAATATTTTCACATCTATCTCCATTGATGGAACAGTGGGAAAAGTAATGACTTTGGAATCAGAGGACCCAAGTACAAATCCTACCTCTGAAGGTCACTTCCCAGACCTCCCTGAGCTTCAGTTTCCCCATCTGTCAAGTGAGGCAGTTAGACTAGATGGCTTCTGACTCAGTGCTCTGATAATGTGAACAGCTGGAGGAGGGAGGTAGGGGACCACGGCAGAGGGTGGGGGATGCTTCCTGACCATGCAGAACAGTCAAAGGGGAGCTGGGAGGTGAGGCCAGTGACCCTGAGCTTGAGAGCCCCAGGATGTTGGCTGAATAACCTAAGTTTCTAAGCTATTCTGATGAGTCTTGCCCTGCACAACCTTCTCTCAGTCTGTACCCTCCAGATGCCAAGGGGAGATTTGGTAACCATGAACCTTAGAGTTTGTATTTCCTCCTCTTCCATCGCCCAGCCCCCACACAAACCCCACTCAACTACCCAGGACCCCAAAGCCCACCTCCACCCCCACTTGCCTCCCTCCCTCGCTCCCATTGTTCCTAACTCACCCCACCCCCCAACATTCACTCAAATACACACTGGCCCCAAGCTCAGGTCACTTCCCTGTCCCATTTCCTTCCTCTCCCCTGCTGCCTTAGATCCAGATGTTGGCCCAGCCATCTCTCATTGTCTCTCCCTTTGGCTCCTCCCACCTCACAGCTGGAGGGAGCTATTTCTGCCTGGTGATTCCCCACCCCCCTTTTTAGTCTCAATCCCTTCTACCCCACATAGTACAGTGAATCAAGCACTTTCTAAGTGCCTACCATGTGCCCATCCACTGTGGACAAAACATATTGGCATGGTGAACAGGTCAGAAAGATCAGGGTTCACAATCCAGGGCAAGTCCCTTAATATCTCCATGCCTCAATTTCTTCATCTTTAAAATGAGAGTACCCTTTACAGTCCCTGTGATCCTAGGATACTGGGATGTGCCTAGGGAAAGACTACAGATATTATTATTCCCATTCTACAGATGAGAAAACTGAGGCTTGTCCTGTCCAGTCCACTATCTATATGATCAGCTAGATGTTCAAGCGATTTGAGTGCTACTACTGGAGTCAGGAAGATCAGAGTTTGAACCCTGTCTCCCACAGTTACCAGGTGTACGACCCTAAGAAAGATGTTTGATTTCACTTAGCCTCAGTTTTCTCATCTGTAAAATGGGAAGAATCATAGCACCACTCTCTCAGTATTATTATGAGGATCTAATAAGATAGTGCATAGAAAGTACTTGGCTAACTTTACAGCGCTATAGAAATAGAGAAAGCAGAATGTCTGGGAATGAGAGCAGGAGAGGAGAGCACAAGCCGGAGCTTCGGTGCACCAGGGCTTCAGTTCAGGGCGCTGACACTCGAGGGGACCCCGCTTCCCGCCAGCCCAGCTCGATTCCTCCCTCAGAGATGAACAACCTCAGGACTCTGTCTTGAGGTCAGCCCCTACTTTTCCAACTCCTGTGGGTGCGAATGATGGATTCCTTGATGACAGGTCCCTCCCTTTCTCAGAATGCCTCCACCCAATTTCTGCCGATCTCTCTGTCCGCACCCTGACCCATCTCCCACCCCAGTCATCTCAGCTGAATTTGGCCCAGGTACATTCATCCCTAGTTAGGACAGAGGAACAGAAAAATGCAATTAACGAAGGAGACAGGGAAAGACAGAGATGGGGAGAGGTCTGGAGAGAGACAGAGGAAGGCCAACAGAAGCAGACGTTGAGGCTAAGACAGATGGCTTCAGAGCCAGAGCTGGCTATGCCTGACCAGACTCCATCCCACCCCAGGAAGTGGGAGGGTGGGGACCCTGGTGTGGCCCACCAGAAGACTCCCACCAGCCTGCTTCTGACCCCAGAGGGTGCCTTCCATAGCTTTGGCTACACAGCCAGAGACTACTACCATGACTTGGACCCTGAGGAGGCTCGTGACTGGTTGTACTTTGAGAAGTTCAAGATGAAGATACACAGTGCCAGTGTAAGCTGGGAGGAGAGGGCAGATGGTGGGGGGTGAGATAGAAGGGAAGGGGCTAAGGTATGAGGGGAAAGCTGAGGATTGGGGTAGGGGGGCACTGGGGAGCATGGAGGACTGAGGAGTGAGGAGAGGGATCAAAAAGGGGCTGTTGAAAAAATTTGAGAAATGAGGGAAATTGGGGGGTGAGGTGGGAGTTCTTTGCGGAGCTAGGGGAGGGGCTAGGGTCCTATCCATCTCCATCTCCTTCCCTGACATTGTTCATTGCCCACCCCCAGGACCTCACCATGAAGACAGAGCTAGAGGCTGTGAATGGAAAGAAGATGCCTGCCCTGGAGGTGTTCGCCCACGCTCTGCGCTTCTTTAAAAAACACGCTGTGCAGGTGACCCTTCCCCACCAACTTTGGGACACTGGGGAGTAGAGGGAAAGAGATCCGACTGGTCCTCAGGAGTGAGCTCTTCTCCTCCTCCCATCTGCATTCCCCGCCCCCGACAAAGACTGTGACCAAGAAGGAGACCAGTGCATCCTCTGATGCCTTAACACAGACCCTTCTTGTGGACCAGTCTCCAGAGGTCATCTCATCCACTCCCTGTCTCCAGACATCAGCCCAGACAGAGATGGGTGTGTGGGGAGGAAGGACTGAAAGAATATGGGGAATGCTTCTAAGGGGCTTTGGAAGCAGGGCATAAAACAGTCCACAAAACCTGACTCCTGATATTGGGGGGACTCCCTTTACTTCTGACCCTATGTCTTCTTCAGTAGAAGAACTCATTGGATTCCCTGACTCCCACATTTAGGAACATTGTCCTGCACTTACTGCCTGTGTCATCCTGGACAAGTCACTTAACCTCAGTTCCCCCCATCTGTAAAATGGAGACAATAGTGGCAACTATCTCACAGGTTTGGTGTGAGGCACAAACAAGATGAGATAAGTAGTGCTTTTAAGCTTTGCCAAGCACTTTACACATGTTGTCTCATTTGATGCTCCCTATAACCCTGGGAGGTAGTGCCCCATACATGCCCATTTACAGAAGAGGAAAGGAGAAGATAAGTGACTTGGCCAGGGTCACTCACACAGGTAGGAAGTAGAAGAGCCAAGACTGGAACCCAGGTCCCCTAAATCCGGGGCTCCCCATTTGCACCAGAGACAGGGAGTTCTATACATGCAGAGTGAAGGTGTATGCACGTATACACACACAAATGGGTCAGCACTGTCCAATATAGTCTTAGGACCTGCACAGGAGGTTAAGAGCTACAGAAATATGACCTGTTGTGGCTAGTCTCCCAACCAAGCATGGAAAGTCCTTCTGTAGTCTGGGTATAGGGGTCAGCACGGCAGTCAGGATGACCAAGGCCCTCCCTCTCACAGGAGGGTGCACTTGCTTCTTCAGCTCTAAAATGGCATGGGGCAGGAGGGTGAACCAGAGATATCAAAAGCATGCTGGATGCAGAATCCCAGGGCATGGATTTGAGTACTAGCTCTGCCTCTTACTATCAGTCCATCCTTAAGCAAGTCCCTTCTCCCTCCCCTCAGTTCCCCCATTTGTAAAATGAAGGGGTTAAGTTACATGACCTCTACTCTGTGTGCTATGATTCTAATTTCCTTCCTTTCCCTCTCTCCCCCAAACCCCTCGGCTGAAATCCAGGAGCTCAGGGAACAGTGCCCATCCCTGCCGGAAAGAAATGCCATCCGCTGGGTACTCACCGTTCCTGCTATCTGGAAGCAGCCAGCCAAGCAGTTCATGAGGGAAGCTGCCTACCTGGTGAGTGAGTGAGTGGTGAGTGGAGAGTCATTCCACATAGACAGAAGACCCAACAGGGCCTGCCCTACCTGGAGACAAAGCAGAGTCCAGAAGACATGAGGACCAGTCCTGCTTGAGGCATTTACTAGCTGTGTGACCCTGGATTAATCATTTGACCTCTGCCTGCCTCAAAGGTCCCATTTGTAAATTGGTCATGATAATAGCACCTTCCTCCTAGGATTATTGTAAAATACTATTAGGTCATATTTGTAAGTCACTTTGCAAATGCAAGCTATTAGAGGCAGCAACCTAAGTTCGAATGCTAGCTCTGTTCTCCTTGTCTGATCCAGGCCAAATAGCAGGCTTCAGTTTCCTCATCTGTAAAATGAAGGAGTTGGACTGGGTCATCTCTAGGATTCCTGTTGGGTCTCATGGGCTTTTCAGCCTGTAAATAGAGGGAGAAATCACACTCTAAAATTCTATTAGCTGTAAGACCTTGGGTGAGTCACTCCCTCTGGGCCTCAGGTCCTTCTACCTACACAATAAGGGGAACATATGGCACAGGAGAAAGAGCTGGACTGAGAAGGAGAGGACCTGGGTTTGAAAACCAGCTCTTCTATGGGACCTGGGGCCATCACTTCCTGGAGCAAATGAAGCCTTGGGACCACATGGCCCCTAGCTCGGCCTCTGAAACAGCTGAACTGGATGGCCTGTCCAGCTCAGACATTCTAGCATCCTCTCATTCTGAGATTCTAACCAAGTCCTTGACAAAGATGGTGATGGCTGACCAAGAGGGTGATGGCCGACCAAGATGGTGATAGTCAGCAAAGATAGAGATGGCTGGCAAAGATGGTGATGGCAGGCCAACATGATGATGGTCAGCAAATACCATGGTCCAGAGGAAAGAGGCACTTGGAGGTGTAGGGGATGTCAACTTGGAAGGAAGGCAAGGGACGCAGTACAGGTCTCCAGAAACAAACTTCCACCATTTCCCAGTTTTACCTTCCCCCAGCAGGTAGAGAGCTCCCTTTTCTCTTGTCCTCCCTTCCTGTCTTGAGTAGGATGTAAGAAGCCTTCTACGGGTGTGACTGATACTTTCATAGGAGACACCTAATGGTGCTAGAGCAGAGCAAAGGAAGTGGAGGGTGCTAGACCAAAACACCCTTTGTACACAGTCAGCACTTAATAAGTGCTTACCGAATGAAAACATGAATGGATGGATGGATGAATTAGATTGTAAACTACTTGAGAGCAGAGACGGTTTCTTGCCTCTTTGTGTATCCCCAGTGATAAATGTTCATTGGTTTACTGAATGAATGACTGGGACTTAGGGCTTAGAGAGTCTAGTCTAAAAACTCTGAAGCCTTCATTTGATAAAGGAGGAAACTGAAGACAAGAAAAAAATAATTTTCCCAGGGTAAGCCAGGCACTAAGTCAGAGAGTCAAGATTGGAAGCCAGATTCCATGGCCAGCATGGTGTTAACCTTGTGCCATTGTGATTAGGAGGATGCAGGCTGAGGAGCCAAATCTCTAGACTCCTCAGGAAGAACAGCAGTCAGCTGGTCATTCCTAGTCAGCAGGCATTAATTATGCACCTACTATGTGCTAGGCACTGTGCTGGACACTGGGGATACAAAGAAAGGCAGAAAACAGACCCTGCCCTCCAGGAATTCCCAGTCTGGCAGGGAAAGGCAGACATAGGACAGACAGACAGCAAATGGCCTTGTTGCCCACACCCAAAACTCTAGGATGAGGGGATCCTAGGGGACTAGTCCAAGGGAGGCCAAACCTCAGGCCATCTCCCTTTCATCAGAGTGGAATAACCATAGGATCCCACTGGGGACTCAGGCTAAGGAGAGAAGCAAGGTCAGAAAGGGTTTGGAGAAATCTCTGGAGGACGGGTTCTCTAGTCTGTCATCCAGACACCCATAGTGTTACAACTGGGAGGGACCTTGGACACCACCAAGCCCAACATTTTCATTTTTCAAATGGAGAAACTGAGGTTCAAATAAGTTTAAGTGACTATCCAGTGATACACAGGTGGTGAGCATGTCAAGTGAGATTTCAGCCCAAGTCTTTTGGCTCTAGAGCCAATACACTTTTTACTACACAGTCAATCAACAGGCATTTATTGATCACCTACTGGATGCCAAGCATTGAACTAGGTACTAGTGATACAAAGACAGTCCTCACCCTCAAAATGTCCTCCCATCATAGTGGAGGGAGATGAGATGCAGTAAGACCAACAGGAAATATATACGGGTAATAAATTAAGCATTTTTAAGGGGGAGGAGAACTTTAGCCACCAAGGAGGATTCAGGCAGGCTTCCTGGGGTATAAACTGAGATGTGGAAGGAGCTAGGGATTCCAAGAGGTGGAGGAGGCATTAGGCCTGTCCAGGAGTGCAGAGGTGAGAGGTGGAATGTGGGGCTCAGGACAGTACAGAAGTGAGTGTCAGTACGGCCCTGTGGGGCTGGTATTGTGGGGACTGCACTTGTCTGAACTAAAAGGCCCTAACTGTCCCGAGCAGGGCCAGCTCTGATTGTGCAGTCATGGGAAAGCCAGAAAGGGTTAAGGCTTCAGCTGGAGAGGAGGCTCAGCCCCAGGCCTCCAGCTCAGTCCTCCCCCAGAGCCTCTGCCTTGGGCCCATCCAAGGGATGAGAACATTGCCTGTAGCCCAGCCAGAACAAACACCCCACCTCCCAGCCCCGACACTCGCAGACTCAGCCCTTTGGTGGCTTTTCCTCCCACATTGTTCCAAGGAAGCCTCAGCTCGGAAGGGCCGGGACCTCAAGAGGAAAGTCTCTGCTTAAGATCTAATCAGAGAGAGCCGCCCTCCACCCGCATACTCTCCAACGCCCAAAAGGCATTCAGGGGATCCCTTGGAGAATGGAACTTTCCCAGCAACATCAGAAGTTGTGAATTCCAGAGCCAGTCAGAGATCCTCCTGCTGGAAGGACCAAGGGAGCCAACCCTCTGCCTCTGATCTTGCCCCTGGAAGGCCCCCAGTTTGTTGGCAGAGATGATGTTCCCATCTTCCAGGACTTTTCATTTGGGTGGAAGAGGCAGTGTCTGCTATCAGACTCCCTGTTCAGAGAAGACACAGCCCCTGCCCTCAGGGAGTCCCTGCCCTCATTGGGATGTGGGGGTGGAGATAGCCTCTGAATTAAAAAAACAGAGATAGATGATAGAAGGATAGACTGTAGATATGACACATCATAGACAAATAGACTTATGATAGATAGATCCATGTTCTACAGATAGACAGCAATATGTGCCAAGCATAGTGCTAAGGGAGTACGGACAAATGTAAGCAAACAAAACAGTCCCTCCCCTCAAAAAGCTTCTATTCTAATGGGGAAAGATATAAAAGGAGCTGGAAACCTGGGGGTAGGGGGTAGGAGCAGTGTGATGGTAGGCAGTGGAGCACCTTATCAGGAAGGGATTTGGAGGCCTGGTCCAAGAGAAGGCACAGCCTTTCCCCCCAGAGCGAAGAGATCCAGGGGTGGAGAACAAGTCACTGGTGGGAAGGAGGAGGCAAAATGGCAGCTAGTTATCCAGGAGGACAGCCCCTGGTCTAATGAGGGTAATACACCCCTGCCCTCAGGAAGCCCTCCATATGACAGGGAAGACTTGGCCTTTATCCTGATGGAGAAAACAAGACGATCTCTCAGCACCAATGTCAGTTTTGAGAGACCCCAGCCCCAACCCCAAAACAGTCCAACATGGGCTCTTAGTGAGCTGTGTGATCATCCTCAATCTAAAGCAAGATTCCTGCCCTGGGATTCAGGAGACCTAGGTGGGAATCCTAGCTCTCCCAATCCCCTGTGACTTTGGCCAGTCTTTTTCTGTCTTCAAGACCCAGCTTCTGTAAAAGGAAAAGTTGACCTGTCATTTTTCTGTTGTGTCCGACTCTTATGATCCCATTTGGGATTTTCTTGGCAAGGATACTGGTTTGCCATTTCCTTCTTCAGCTCATTTTGTAGATGAGGAAACTGAGGCAAGCAGGGTGAAGTGACTTGTCTAGGATCATACAGGTAGTAAGTATCTGAGGCTGGATTTGAACCCAGAAGATTGGACCAGAGCCTCTGAAAGGTCCCTTTCCACCTCAGACATTCTAAGATTCTTTCTCTCTAAATTATCAAACATCTCCAGAGCAGGACAGTCTGGGAACAGGACCTGGGATAGGCAATATGGGAAGGCAGGTGCTAGGTATAGGGAGACTTAGAAAAGGGGGAGGGGGTGCCGATACTTTCCTTCCTACCCCAGAGGAGAACATCTGGGTATGGAGTACTGTGAGACTATTGATCAGTTCGTTGGTCTCACTGAACTCAATTTATTTTGCTTTTTCTTCTTTGTTACAAGGATGGCCTCTGCCTAGGGGAGGGGGCTAGGATAGATTCAGAAATAAAGGTAGTGTACAAACAAAAGACACCCATAAAAAACCATTTAAAGAAAGAAGAGATGAACCAGGGCTTGAAGGCCATCTTGCCCAAGCCCTGCCCTAAGAATTAGTGATTGGCCAATGATGGTTGTTTTCCTGTATGGTCTTCTCTGTGGCTCTATGCATCATCCTTTGGCTCAGATGCAAAAGAGATAAGATAACAAATATCATTTTGGCAGCCTTAAAGTGTTATATAACTGCTAGCTATTAACTAGGTATGGCTCCTGGTTCATTATTAACAGTGTCTCTAAGCATAATGCAGCTTCTCTCCTTAGCTGTCTCTGTTTTGACCTGGTACCCTGATTGCCACGGCTGTCTTCTGTAGGTTTAGTCAGGCCTAATTGATTTTAATGCTTCTTGTAGGCGGGCTTGGTGTCCCCCGAGGATCCCGAGCAGCTCCTCATAGCTCTAGAGCCTGAAGCTGCCTCCATCTACTGTCGAAAGCTCCGTCTCCACCAGCTCATTGACCTGAGCTGCCGGCCAGTGTCCAATGGCTTCCTGGGCGAGAGGCGTTCCATCGACTCCAGCTTCCGCCAAGGTGAGGAAGGGGACAGGCCCTGATGGGTCTGGTCGGTCCAACAAAGGGTGACCAAGAGAGAAAACAAAATTTCTGATGCTGGAGATCTGTCCACAATTTTCACAATGACTTGGATCAAAAGCGTTGGTTTGTTGAGTCCACCAGTGCAAAGAGGGTCAACTAATGTGAAGGATGATAGAGTCAGGATCCAAAAAGACCTTGATAGGCCAGAACATTGGGACCAACTAATAGGATGAAATTTAATAGGAGTAAATGTCAAGCCCAGCCCGAGGGATCCAAGAGCCTATTATATAAATACAGAATGGGGAGACACGATTAAATGATCTCCTTGCTGCTTGCTCCCTGTGTGAGCTGGGCATCTTTTAACCTTTCTGTGTTTCAGATTCCTTATGTGGAAAATGAGGGAATTGGAGCTGATGATCTACCATGTCCCCAAAGCTGTAATCTAAGATAAGCAGACAGATGAGAGAGAGACAGAGACAGAGACAGAGAGGAAAATTCATAAAAGGAACTGGGAAGGAGGGGAGAAAGGGAGAAGAAAAGTAAATTCATGAGGCAAAGTAGAAAAGTCCATAAAGTCAGGAGCAAAGCCCTGAAAGAAATGAGTATGAATGGCCCAAGCATTTCTTAAATGTTTGGGAGCTCACTAATGGAAAGACGAGACCGGACCACTGCAGTGGATGGGTAGACCTTGTCATACCTGGTTCAATTAAAGAAACTTGGGGTATTTAAACCTAGAAAAGAGAGGACTTGGGCAGGAAGGGGGCCATGACAGTAATCTTGAAGTATGTGAAGAGCTCCCATGTGGAAGGAAAATTTGACTTCTAGTCACTTAGCTACTGTGTGCCTCAGTTTCCTTGTTTGTAAAATGAGGTGGCTGGATTTGACAGCTTCTGAGGATCCTTCCAACACTGAAATTCTATGATCCTGGGACAGCACAATCTCAGTCCTGGTCTGATGTTGAAGACAGGGGTGACCCAGACATACGACTAGCATCAGTGGAGATCATATAAAATTGGTCACAGTGACAAAGACTGGAGCCACCTAGGAGTGGACGTTAATTATGAGAGAACTTCAGGACAAAATCTGAATCTTTCCTTCATGCTTCATTCTAGTTTGGATGGTTTGGGGCCTAATTTTTAAGGCCTAGAATCCCAGGATCAGGAGGGTAAGAAGTGTGCATATGATCCTCTAAGCAATAGGACACTCCTATTGATCAGAATCCCAAATCCTTGAGGGGTTTTGATCGGGGGGCGAGGTATGCAAAGGGAAAACCCAGAGTCAGTTCATATGCTAACTGCCATGTCCTCTAGACCAAGCCCTCATCACCTGGACTGGGATGGTGGGTGGCAGTGGAAATGGAGAGGAGGAAAGGGGGATTTCACGTGGAGAAGTCTGAATACAGAATTTGGTGACTACAAACACCAAGGATGAGATGATATCAAGGGTAAAGGCTGGCATGAGGGAGGCTTACTTAGGCTTGGCAACTGGCATTTCTTGATCCAGCAGCACAAGGGGCCTTATGGTCATCTAGTCTAACCCCTTTATTTTGCAGAAACTAAAGCCCAGTGAATGCAGAAAACGGGAAGCAAGGTGAGTTGCCCAGAGTCACATAGGTAGTGCCAGAATCAGGATTTGATCCCAGATTCTCTGACTCTAAATCCAGAACTATTTGTGATCCTATATCTCTTTATAAAAGAGCAGTTAAGTGATACAGTGGATCGAGTGCTGGGCCTGGAGTCAGACATCCGAGTTCAGATCTGGCCTCAGACACTTACTACCTGTGTGACCTTGGGCAATTTGCCTCAGTTTCCTCCTCGGTAAAATGAACTGAAGAAGGAAATGCCAAGCCATTTCAGTCTCTTTGCCAAGATAATCACAAAGAGTCTGAAATGATTTAACCACAATAGCTCTTTATCAACACTCTCTGCCCCACACAACTCTGTGAGGAAGGTAACAAGGTTATTATTATCCTCATGTAACAGAGGGGAAACTGAGATTTAATGAGTGATAATGGGCAGACGAGAGGACCCCTCTGAACCTCAGTTTCCTCATCTGTTAAATGGGGATGACATATCTAGTACCTGCCTCAGAGGGTTGTGTTAAGGCCCCAGTGAGAGAGTCTATACAAAGGGCTCTGTGACTCAAAGCACTGTATCCATATTAGCTTTTATTACTGCTATTAGAGCAGTCCACGAGTCCATGGCTGGTGGATGACTGGCTGGGAAGGCAGGCTTTGACTCCCAAGGCTAGTGCTTTTTCCCCTAGCTAGTGATGAAGAGCCACTAGAGTTTGTGTTGAGGGGAACTCAGGGGGGGAAGGGGGACAGAGGATCCTCACCCTGTTGACCCTTTTCCTGGACAGAAGGAAAAGCAGCCCAATGGTCTGGCCTCCTGGGGCTGTACTGAGCTGACTGAGAGATCAGGAGGGGCAGGGTCTTCACTCATCCCAACCCCACTGATACCGGGAAGACCTGTTTGGATTCTGGGTGTGGGACCCAGATCTCCCCAGAGAGGAGAGGGCAGGGACCTTTTCCGGAGGTATCTAGAACTGTCTGAGCAAAACTCCCCTACCAGAGATTCTAATCAGGGACAGAGCCTTCCATTGACTCTACCCAACTGTGTTTTGTTTGCTTTGTTTCTTAACCCTTTCCCCTCACCCAGCTCACATCTACACAGTCCATTTGGAGAGGGAGGCAGGATGGGGTTTCAGGTCCCAGCTCTGCTCCCTAACAAGCTGTAGGACTCTGGGCAAATTATTTCACCTCCATGGACCTCAGCTCCCTTTCCACAAAATCAAGAAGCTTGCAGAGAATCTCCAAGTTCTCATCCTAAGCTTTTGCGGTCTGAGCCCTGGGATGCTCGAATTGTTCTGGCCTGCCCCATCTTCTGGCCACATTGGGTACTGACCACCACGTTGATTTAGTCTTCATAAAAATAAGAGAAGAGGCATGAAAGAATAGTGAACAGAGAACCAGCTTCCAAGTCAAGAAAATCTGAGTTCAAATCCAAATTCTGACACGTGCTGACTTGTGTGACCTTAATCTCTCAGGGCTCCAGGAAACTCTCTAGAACAAGGGTTCTTAACTGGGATCCGTAGGTAGGTTTCGGGGGTCTGGGAGCTTGGCAGAACAGGACAGATGCAACTTGGGGGCATTAACCCTGTCCCCATCCAGATTGGAAAAACTTCTCAGGAATAGAAAAGGGGGCCCACTGTAGACTTGCTGCCTACCAGACTCCAGGATCAGGAGCCTTGGTGAAACTGGGAGGGGGCTGTCCTCACAGGCTTCCTCCTCCACCACTGAGGAGTAAGCACGGGGAGTTCATTTGCCTGGAGGAAGCCCAGATGGGGAGCAGGGATAGAAATAGCATTACAAACTTGGAGCTAGTAGGGAATTTGGAGGCAAACAGATCCAAGTCCCCATCTTATAGTGGGTCATGTCCTGGGGGCTGCAGGAATGGACACCCCAAAGAGAGGGCTGGGTAGGGAGGAGAGGAGGTGGAGGTGGGGGTGGCGAGCAGTACTGAATGAAGAGATTGTGAAATCAGGCTGTCAGACCAGTCTATGCCAAGGTGAAATAGGGAGCAACTCAATTTGAGGGGCACCAGGAAGGGCCCCTGCCCTTCAGAATATCTTTCTATAGATTCTATGACCATGGGCAAGTCTCTGGGCCTTAGTTTCCTCATCTGAAAAATGACATTACACTGACTCTAAAGTCCCACCAAGCTCTAGGTGGACAAGCCCCATATCACCAGGGTCCAAAATTCTTCCATTGGTGTTTCATTCCTTGTCAGCCTCTTTTTTGAAAATGCCAATTCCCACAGGAGAAAGACAGGAGCTCCTTAAGCTGTACAGACAAGGGCACTGAAAGATTTTGCTGAAATGAGTGACCCGCTCTATCAAGGATGGGATTTGGAGTGGGATGAAGCCAGGCCTGGCCCCTAGGGCTCCCCTTTCACTTTGCCCTATCTTCATCCCAGCCAGGGAACAGCTCCGGAGATCACGCCATAGCCGCACCTTCCTGGTGGAGTCAGGTGTTGGAGAGCTCTGGGCAGAGATGCAGGCAGGTAGGAGGGCGCCAGCTGGGGAAGGGTCCGTGGGAGAGAGGAACAAGCCATAGGGCCTGAGGGAGAGCTGGGAGGTCCCAGTGAGTGAAGGATAAGGCTGGGTCTCCTCAGGGCAGATGTGAGTGGAAGCAGAAGGGAGATACCAAGTGTGGAGGGCATTTCTGTTCAGTGTCAGCTACTCTACCCCCCATACACACACAGGGCCAGAGCACCAGGCACCATAGGGCCCTCACCTCCTCACCTCACCCCCTGCCCTTAGAAAGCTGCCAGCCTAGGCCTGTCGAAAACACAGGCAAGCACACGCTGGCATGTGGACACAGACTATTGGCTATAATAACAGACACTGGCTTTTCAGTTTAGTATAGTTCTGCAAACATTTATCCAAAAGATTGACTAGGTGAGGAAAATATACTGATAGGTGTACCTTCCCCAAAGAAGCCCTCACCCTCCACCTCCGACTCTCCTTCTTTACGCCCTTTTCATCCCCCTCTAAGAAAACTTCCATCCTCATCTTCCCTATCTCTCTCTGAACAACCCCCCACCCCTAGCTCACTGGAGGTCACCTGCCCTAGGGACCAAGAACATTCACAAAGGAAGACCTAGGATCATACACCTGCATCCACTCTGTGGGAGGGAGAGGCAGGATTCACTTAGAATTCAGATCCTGAAGGATCTCAGAGTTCACAGGCTCAACCACTAGAAATACCAAGGAGATGGGATGGGACAACCCAAAGACTTAGGATCCCATGACCTAGGTGGAACGGGGGGTGGGGGGGGAGAGGGGGGAGGTGACTCTGTACCTTTCCACAGGTCAAAAGGATCAGAACTTGGACCCAGTCAGGGCAGTGGGAAACAGAGGATAAGAAGAGGGAAGCAGGAGACACACATATTACAGAACTCTATTTTAGGATGGTTGGGGGGGAGGGGGTCTTAGAAAAGAGAGTAAGTAAAGAATCAGGGGAGCCTGTAGGGGAACAGACAGAAAGACGAACATCCCAAAGGCACCCCATCGATGAATATAGCTGTGATGGGGGATGAGAGACTGAGAACCAGATATTGCCTCTAGTTGTGTGAGCCTGTATGGGGGGTGGGGGTGGGGTTGTATCTGTGTGTACCTGTCATTTTGAAAACAGGAAACCACCATGTAAATGTTAGCTATTATTTTGATCTCCAAAGTCCCTCCCATCTCTGCCAGTCTCTCTAGTTCTGTTCCTTTTAGCTCTGTCATTCTAGACTCTAGGGCGTAGCTTCCCAAAGTGGGTGATACTGCACCCTGAGGGATGCTGGAATGATCCAGGGGGGCGGTAGTAGCCTTGGTGCAATTGGGGATTGTTGAATAAAAATAAGGGGGCAGTGGAAGCATAAGGAAAGAAAAGATAATTTTAAAAAACCATTTGTACATTTTCATCTGTTGTGTAACAGAGTTAGTCATAGTGATTACATTATTTTCCAAATAAACACAAAATGCAAATTATAAATACTCAATGGTGAAGTCCGACAACAGGTCTTAATAAGCAAGTGTTGGTAGGCGAGCATGTAGCGGACTGTCAGGAATTCCAACATGCATTGGCAGGAATATATGTGTGTGTAATGACTTGCTTACAATACGATATGGTTGCATGATGCAAATATTATGTCATCAAAATTTCAATGCAGGAAAAAATCCACAAATTGACAATAAATTATAAATTTAAGATGCGTCATTTTTTAAAAATATGTACTTCATATTTTTTTGAAATGACATAAATCTTTTGAAAACTGTTAAAGGGTTAAAGAAAGTGCATTTCCAGAGGGGGCACTAAGTAATTTTTTTTGAAGGGGATGGTGGGACAAATAAGGGAATCTCTGCTGGGCTCCTCCCAGCTCTGACATTCTATGCCCTAAGATTCCTCTCAGCTCTATCCTTCTGGGCTTTGAGGTCCCTTCCAGGTCTTGTTTTGATTTAGTTTGCTTGGGGGGGATGGGGAAGATTGGGGGTGAGCGGAGAAGCAACATGGTGCCTGTGTTTGTATGTTAATACACACCTGTCTCCATAGGTAGCCGTGTCTGTATGTCTGTGCCCGTTTGCATGTATGTCTCTAGGAGTGCCCATACACAGGTGCAGGTTTGGGGTGCCTCACATCCATCCTGTTCCGACATGCCTTTCCTGCAGGTGACCGCTACATTGTGGCAGACTGTGGGGGCGGTACTGTGGACCTGACCGTGCACCAGATAGAGCAGCCCTTGGGAACCCTCAAGGAACTCTATAAAGCTTCAGGTTAGAGCCCCAGACACCCCCTCCTCCCTCATCCTGTCGCCCAAGCATCGCGCAGTACTTTGGTCTCACTGCCCTCTTGTGGCCACATCACGTGCCACAACTGTGTCCTCACCACGCAGACCAGATCATCCTACCCCACCCAAGTCCCCTAAGCTGCTGCCTGCCTCTGTGACTCCCCATTCCTGAGCACCTGTTCACCCAATAAGACCAGGAGCTCCTTCAGGACAGGGACTGCGTATGTCTCTTCCAGCAGATCAACTGAGGTCAATCAACTAACATTTATTAGGCACCTACTGTATGCCAGGCATTGTGCTAGATGCTGGCCATACAAAGACAAAATTGAGGCAGTCCCTGCCCTCCAGGAGCAGACTTTCTGTCCAGGGTAGGGACTGCTAAGTTATTATATTACATATTACACATAATGGCATAACTAGTGCATTTAAATTATATATTGTATGTTTACATGTGCTGGGGTACCTCTTTCCTAAATGGTGATATTTGTATATGCACATACGTATGCATATATACATATATGTATGTGTGTGTGTGCACATGAATAGGCAGGGATGAGGAATGAGGCGGCTAGGAGACGCCACGGTGCACACAGCACTGAGACACTAGCTGTGTGACCTTGGGCAAGCCATTTAACCTGGTTGCCTCAGTTTCTTCATCTGTAAAATAAGCTGGAGAAGGAGATGGCAACCACTCCAGTATCTCTGCCAAGAGTCATGCACAGCTGAACAACAAAGAATGCTCTGCTGATGACATCATGGATCCAGTCCTTCCCCCTGTGCATGTAGATACATGTGCACATGCACATGCACATACACATACCACACCATTTAGGGAGGCCATACCATTTGGGGGAGAAGGTGGTATCTGAACTGAGTCTAGAAGGAGGAAAAGAGAATGGTATCCTAGGTGCAAGAGCTGGCCAGCACAAAGGCAGTAGGGACCCGGTGAAGGTTGCTGAGCAGGGACGTGGCGTGATCAGACCTGCACTTAAGGAAAGGTTCATGAGGACAGGGTTGGGGCAGGGGCCGTGCCTCCTTCTCGGACCAGAGGCTCAATGTCTCTCTTTCTCTGGGGCTTGGAACGGAGCAGATGAGAACGGTCTCCCTCAATTCTTCCCTCCTCAGGGGGACCCTACGGGGCAGTGGGGGTAGACTTGGCTTTTGAACAGCTGCTGGGCAGGATCTTCAGCGATGACTTCATTGCCACCTTCAAAACCAAGCGTCCAGCAGCATGGGTGGACCTAACCATTGCCTTTGAGGCCCGCAAGCGAACGGCAGGGCCCCACCGCGCCAGTCCCCTCAACATCTCCCTGCCCTTCTCCTTCATTGATTTCTACCGCAAGCAGCGGGGTCACAACGTGGAGACGGCCTTGCGCAAGAGCAGGTGGGCCGGGGGCCCAGGAGGCCATTGCTTCCTCACCGTGGGCACAGCTAAAGGCAGGGGACGGGAGGAAGAGCTGGAGATGTGCTCAGAAATCTTGGGAAGAGGGAAGGAGAGGAAGGAGTAACAGGTTGGACACTGGATTTAATCAGGAACTAGATTCAAATCCCAGCTCTGCCCTGCAACCTTGGGTAAATCACATAACCTCAGGAGGCCTTAGTTTACCATTCTGTAAAACAAGGTTGGGCTACAAGGCCTCTAAGCTGTCAGCCCTAGACCTCTGCTTCTGTGATCCCAAATGACAGGTGGGCAGGGGGTCAGCCTTAGAATTGGGAAAAGGTGAGGAAGACTGGGATCGCCTTTCTGGGAATTGATTCTCTCCCCATACACACTTCCCCATCACATTTCCTGAAAAGTCATCTGCTTCAGCAGCAGAGGACTCAATGCCTCAGTGATATCTGTCTTGGGTGTCCCAAGGTCAGGGTCCAGATTAGCTTCTGTGGGATGACTGGGTACAAGAAAGCCCCATCTGTCTCCTGCAATCGCTCAGACTGGGAGGAATGGCATTCCACCTTCCACCCTACTCGACACCTCACCTTGTCATCATCTTTCCCCTGCAGCGTCAACTTTGTGAAGTGGTCCTCCCAGGGGATGCTGAGGATGTCCTGCGAAGCCATGAATGAGCTCTTCCAGCCCACCGTCAGCCAGATCATCAAGCACATTGGTGAGGAGGGGGTATGGGGGCCTCAAAATCTTGAGCCAGAAGGGGGATTGGCCTGCTTGTTTTTTCTGACCCCAGATCAAAGGAAATTGTGGCATGGTGAAACAGTGACAGCTTAGGAATGTAGGGAACCTGGGTTCTACAGCTGGCTGTCCTACCTACTGTCTGGGACAGTTTTCAGATTAGTAAAATGGCCAAGGCTGGACTAGATGGACCTAACTAGGACCACATATATTCTGCATTCTGTGCACCAAGATCCTTCCAGTTTTGACATGCTATGTTCTAAAGTCCCCACCAGATCTGACCTTTCATAGTCTAAGGTTCTTTCCTGATCATAAGTTCTGTGACCCGAGTCAGTCCTCAACTAGCATTTATTAAGCACCTACTATGTGCCAAGCAAGGCAAAAACAGTCCTTGCTCACAATGTAATTGCCAGTGTGGACACCCAGTGACCCAAGGGTCCTCTCAGTTTTCAGATTTTAGCTAATACTCCTAGCTTGGAATTACTATATTTTAAATTATCTTCCTGATGTTACATTTTAAAACCTGACATTCTTTGTCCTAAGAGCCCTCTCAGCTCTGACATCCTCTGCTTCCAGGCCCCTCCCAGCTCTGACATTCCCTAAGACCCCTCTCACCCAGCTCTAATATTCTGCCTTATTTCTTCACTACCGTTCCACATTCTGCCTTAGCATTTTTCAAAGTGTCTCTGCCTTGGCCAGTTAAGCAGTCACCTCTGTTTCAGCCCACACCAGTGGAGGGAGGCCTGGAGAATCCAGAACCCAGGGCTAACTTTTCCCAGTGTCCAGATGGTACAAAGCAGAGGCTAATCCCCAAGTCACCAAGCCCAGGCTCTGGGGGGCTGGTGGCTGCTTTGCATTGCCTGGCCAGAGGGGAAGGAAAGGTGGGGGGAGGGCCAGAGCTCAGGGTCTTAGCTCTCCTTTCTCTCCCCAGATGAGCTGCTGGCCCGCCCAGAGGTGCAGGGGGTGAAGTTTTTGTTCCTTGTGGGCGGCTTTGCCGAATCAGCCGTGCTCCAACACGCAGTGCAGGAGGCCTTCAGTGGCCGAGGCCTGCGGGTCATCATCCCTCAGGACGTGAGCTTGACCATCCTGAAGGGTGCCGTGCTGTTTGGCCTGGACCCTGGCGTGGTCCGAGTGCGCCGCTCGCCACTCACCTATGGGGTTGGGGTCCTTAACAAATTCGTGGCCGGCCGCCACCCACCAGAGAAGCTGCTGGTCAAGGATGGCAAGAGCTGGTGCACTGACGTCTTTGAGCGTTTTGTAGCGGCCGACCAGTCTGTGGCCCTGGGAGAGGTGGTTCAGCGCAGCTACTGCCCTGCCAGGCCTGGCCAGCACCGCATCCTTATCAATATCTACTGTTGCGCTGCCGAGGATGTTCAATACATAACCGACCCTGGTGTGCGCAAGTGTGGGGCCATCAGCCTGGAGCTAGCCCCTGCCCCTCCAGGGACAACTTCCGCTCGCCGGGAGATTCGGGCCTCTATGCAGTTTGGGGACACCGAGATCAAGGTCACTGCTGTGGACGTCAGCACCTCCCGGACTGTGCGAGCCACCATCGACTTCCTCTCCAACTGAGGGCAGGGGCCTGGAGACCCCACCATGGGCCTATTCTCCAGCTCTGGCTTCCCTTTGCCCTCTCATGCTCCCCCCTCTTCCCAGACCTCTGCTGTCTCCCTCCATGTGCCCTCCAACAATCCCTGATCCCTTCTCCCAGTCTTGTTTCTCAGACCTGTCCTCCAGATTTCCACCTTTTCTCCTCTCCTCTGCCTCCTTTCCCTCCCTACCTGTTCATTTCATTTTCTTCCTGTCCAGCCCATGGTCTTTCATCCTCCTTTTCTAGGCTTGGACTCTACTCCTTTCCAAAATCCCTTCTATCACCCCAAATTCTGTCTTCATTCCACTGTGCTATGCTGGGGATCGGGGTAGAAAGGGGGACCTTGAAAGACTTGCTGAAATACAGCACAAGGATCCAAGGCCAATTGAGAGAGCTACTGGACCAACTTGGGGTCCTTGCCTACCTCTTCCTGGGCTGAGACTGCTCTCCCCACCACCCAACCCCAGGGAGTTTGCACAGGCAGCCCTGCTGAGAGGCAGCCCTCGAGAAGGTGCTGGAGGGTTCCCTGCAAAGTAGGAGGCAAGAATTTGTTTGGTGGGTCAGGGTCCTCCCCAGAATCATGCCAGGGGAGCCCTGAATTCATACCTGGTTAGGCCAAACTGTCAAGAGTCACTCCTACTGCCCATGTAAAAGGCTTGAATGGGAGGGGAAGGTTCCCAGCATCTCAATTTCCCACCCTGTCCACAGAATTACATAATGTTGAAGCTAAAAAGGATTTTAGGGACCATCTGAACCACAGGGGAGACTGAGGCCCAGAAAGGTTAAACTACCTATGGGTCCACCAGTAACTGAGGAACACAGATGAGATTCAAACCCTCCTCTTCTCCCCCTGGAGGACTCCTTCCTATATAGCTCTGTATGCTTTGCTTTGTCTTACTGGGGGAAAGGAGTGCAGGTAAAGTCAGATCCTATTTTTATAGCTTACACCAGTCCTCCAGGCCTAGACCCAATCTTGCCACGGATAGGAGCCAAGGGTGGAAAATGGAACAAGGGGAGATTTGATGAGCCTAGCTTTGGGGGGATGGCTTAGCCCTGTGTCCCTGGACCCACAAGAACCTGGGGGAAAAGGGACTCTGCAAAGTTCTTATCTTACTGACTTCTCTGGCTTACCAGGGAGCACCCCCTGCCAAGACTGGAAAGAAGACCTCAGTGATTCCCCAGGGGGTACTGCCACCCAAGGGAGGACAACAGAAGCACAAGACACAAGGGACTGGTAGACACAGGCCAATGACCCATAGAAAGGGGCTGAGACCGATAAAGCCTCTACTTGGCGTTCTGAAGATCATAAACCCATCTCATCTCATGGGGCAGGGTCTGGAAATATTAGGCAATGTAGTACTTGACAAGTAGGGGAGGGGGGTTACTACATTCAGTTCTCACTAACAGGGTAATATTACTAGTCAGAAGTATAATACTAGGTAACCAAGTTACTGGCAGGCACCTAACTAGGTGGGATAGTTACTAGCAGGTAAGGTACTAATGGGGTAATATTTCTGACCTCTGGACATGACAGAAATCCCTGAATAAGAAGTGATTCCTCAAGAGGTTAGTCTAACAATCCATACGGGAAAAACCAAATGGATGAAAAATGTATGTTGTCCAGATGGTGACATACAGCTGTATGGCCAGTCTGCTGAGTGAGGACGTGAGTATATCACTGAAGATGGATGATGGAGGAAAGCGAGGAACTGGAGGAAAACAGACTGTGTTATTTTGGAAGCTGCTCGGTGCTTCCCACCATCTGCACTGAGTCCCAACTTTGTGACATAAGCGTTCTCCCGGTGATGGGGGAGTCTCTCCAGAGAACGACAAGTTGGGGGCCGGGGTTGGGGGTGTGAGTAGGCTGTAATGATGACCTCCTGCAAGGAAGTGGTGTTGGGGACGTTTGTGAAGGGGGCGTATAGTCGACTGGACAGTCATGGAGCCTATGGGAAGGACAGCAGACGGACTGAGAATGTTTAAGGACAGAGGAGCGGTTCCTCTCATGTTGGGAGGACCTTTGGCCAACCTGTGTCAACACATGGATGAAAATCACACAGGACAGAGTCATGGGTGGGCTGTGAGCTGCCATGATCAAGGGGATGGCCGCAGTGATGAAACCACAACTCTGCTGAGCAGGGGTGGGTGTTGCTAGCCAGAGTTATTATCAGGAGTCAAGTTATTCGCAGGGAGAATAGGGTCACGTTACTAACAGGAACTTACTGGAATACTATTCCTAGTCAAGCATGTTACTGTCTGGGATAGTGTTACTAAGGTCATTGTCATCAGGGTAATGGACCCTAGGGTAGGGGTGGGTGGACGGAACATCTCTTGTCTAGCTCAAGTCACTCAAGCAGGTCTCAGAGAAATGGTCCTTCCTCTGCAGTGAAAAGTCCTTGAGGAACCTCTTCTAGGGTCTGAGCACATTTCCCCTGTTCCCATGAGGAATGAAGACCCATCCCCACCACCAGGAAGGGCTGGATGGTTCTTTAACTGGGGAGGTGGCTCTAGGGTTGCCACGTGGGGAAAGGCCCATTCTCAATAAAGCATTTATACTCAAGGTCATTGCCTGGAAGCGAGATGAGGGGAGTTGGGGATGGATAGGCCCTGGGATTGGGCTGTCAACTGGTCATCTCTAGGCCCTACAGGCTGAAACCCTGGCCTAGGATTGGAGGGGAGGAGGCTTCCCTGAGGACAAGGAGACATAGCTGTTAGGGAGACAGTTAGGTCATTACTCCAACCTTCTTCCATCCTGCTAACTAAGACAACCATTCCAACAAACCTCTACCTCATACAGGAAGCATAGTGGCTGAAATCCCCTGGGAAGGTCATCCTAATCCCAAGATTGTTTTGTGGAGAGTTGGGTGAGAAGGACTGGAGGAGGTGGCCTGGGAGCACAGCTGCCAGGATATGCTAAAGACAAACTCTTAGTCTGGGGGAACAAGGCTCTCAGACAAAGTTTGAGTAAGGAGGCAAAAAAAATGACCTTTCTCTTCAGTACCAATCCTAAAATCATAGAACCAGAGCTGTTTTAGGCTTACAGGGGTCATAGAGTCATGGATGTACAGGCAGAAAGGAGCTGAGGCCCCCATCAGGTCTTCCCTACCATCTTTCGACAGATGAGTAAACTGAGGCCCAGAGTCATACAGCTAGGGTCTGAAGCACCTGATTACGCTATGACCCAACCTCTTCATTTTCCAGATAAGCAAACAGTGCAGGGGATTTGATCTAATTTAGTGGGAGTGAGGATTGGGACATAGGGCCCAACGACCACCTCCAGCTCTCCCCCGCAACCCAGTTCTGGTGCATTTTTTGGTTCATGCCATCTCGAAGTGCATGCATGGCCTGCTGCCTTGAGAGAGTGGGCTTCCTGTCTTTGGAGGTCTAAAAGCAAAAGTGGATTCTTACCCAGACCCATGGAGGTTATATGATTCCCTAGGAACGAGGACCTCTGCCCCACTTCCCACCCCGCTCCCATCTCTTCCCCTCAAACGAAAGCCAGGAATTCAGTCTGGTCACCACAGAAACCTGTTTTTTCTCCTTTAATTTCTTTGGGCTTTCATCCCAACATCACTTAAAAAACAAACCAACAAACACAGGACAGGCACACATGTGGGCACGCAGGAGGTTGGAGCAGGACCCTTCCTCCAGTGCCCAGCCTCCTTCCACAGTCCCGCCACCCCCACCCTGGCCACTTTTGGGGGGTGGGGTAAACGGCTAAAGCAGCAGACTATGGCAGTAGCAATGCTAAAGACAGGTGCAAGCCAGGAGGGTGGGCATCTCTATGGCTTAGGGACTGGGGCCACGGGAAAGGCTGACTGCACAGAGGGAGGGAGAAACCCTTGGCCAAGAGGTCAGGGTAAGGAGGACAGAGGTATCCTCCTGCCTAGCCTACATCCCTTCTCTTTCCCACACCATAAAGGCTGCCTTCCAGCCAGAGAAACTGAGGCACACAGAAGAAGTCTCCCTTGCCCTTCTCGCCTCAACTAAGGCCTCCCTGTATAAAAATGCTAGACCCACCTTCTGGAGGCAGGATTCCATCCAGTCACTGAATCAGAATAGAAGGGAGAAAGCGGGGATGCCAGTACAAGACAGAGAGGAGGCAGCCCAGAAAAAAGACCCTACCTACCCAGACCCGCCCATTCATCCACCCACCCACACCAAACACTGGGCCCTGCAAGGGGCAGCAGGCAACATAGACTGAGAAAAATCTGGATGGAATTTAAGGCTGAAGGGATGGGGAGCCCCTATTCCAGGACCCTCCCGGCTCAGGGAAGGGAGACACCAAAGGTTCCTCCCCACCCTGGCCCCAGGTTCTTCCTGGTCCTCTCTCCCCCTTCCAAATAGCAAAGCATCCAGTCCAGGGACAGAAAGGAGACCCCTCCCCCCAATAGCTGCTCCATTGGGAAGGGTGGGGATGGGGGAGGAGCAGAGGAGCGGAGGGAGGCAGGATGGAGGTCCTTAGTCGAAACCACGCCAGTCACTGTGTTCCGAGTCATATTCCAGCTCCGCGCCCACGCAGCGCACCCCATCCAAAAGCATTGGGGTGCCATGGTGCCGGTCTGGAAACAAGAGAGCAGGGGTTAGCTCCAGTCTCTCCTCAGCTCTGCTAGAAAACTAGCAACTGGCACCCATTTTACAGATGAGCAAATGGAGGGGCTCAGAGATAAAGCAAGTTTCCCATGAGCTGAGATAGGAATCCATACCTCCTGACTGACCCAGCATCTTATCCTCTAAGTCTTGGTCCAACTTTAATTATTTCTGTATTCTTACCCTGCACAGACTGTCAGATCAAGGTAGTGAGCACCATCTACTTCAACCAACTCCAGAAGGAAGCAAGCTAGATCTGAGGTCTGAGGCTCTGGGTTCGAATCTCAGCTCTGCCACTTCCCAGGGGCATCAACTTCCCCATGTGTAAGGTGAAAGGGCTGCCCTCAGAGGTCTCCACCAGTCATGGACCCCAGGGCCTTACACAGAAGTACTTGGGTTTGTACCCAGCCTACTCTCCAAGGCCCTCATACCTTCCCTAAAATCCTCCTGTAACTGCTGCTCATGGCTAATCCTTACTCAGTCACTGCCATCTGTCAGGGATCTCTATACGGCAAACCCCGGGTCAGGTACGGATCAGAGGCGACAAAGCACCCCAGGGCCACCTGGTCCAATCCCCTCTTTTGCAGCCCAGCAAGCCTGCTCCAGGTCACCTCAAATCCAGTCTTCTCTTTACTCTTCCAGAGGACATAAGGTGATTTCCCAGAGGTCACCCCACCCCCACACAACTCAACAGGAAATGAAAGAGGAGGACAGATGGAGAGGATGAAGCTGGGGAGACAAAACCCCCCTCGTCCTCGTCTTCCTCCCAAGCTTTCTGGGAATGGAAAAAAATCCTCTCCAATCCAGGAGCTACTGGTGACTGGTGGTCACTACCCTTGGCAGCCAGCAGAGGGTGCAGGGGAGTTGGTACAAAGGCAGCCTCCGAGCCCCCACAGCTTACAACGTGGTGAACCTCCTCAGAGATCTTTTTTCATCCAGGCATCCCTCAGAGAGGAAGCCGCTTGTTTTTGGGGGTCCTGCCTGCTCTAGTGCTCGCTATGATCCAATCCCTTCCTTTTACTGACAGAGAAACTGAGCCTGGTGAGAGGCAAATGACTTGCTTGCCAAGGTCTCAAAGTAAAAGAAAAAACCAAAAACCTGGGGTATAGCCCAGCCCCGACCCAAATCTGGCTAGGTCCTGACCCAAATCTGGCATATTTTCAGGTGCCACAGTTTGACAGGTTCCCTGGAGAGGCAGGCTGTCTCGTAGCGGACTCTGAATGGCTGTTCTCTGGTGGGATTCAGCACCAGGATCTTACCACACCCTCCGCAAGCTGCCAGATCAAGCTCTGCTACCTCTTCTGAATCCCAGTTCAGCCCTCCTCCAAGAACGAAGCGCTCCTCCTTCCTTCCTGCCCAGTGTCCTCTAAACACCTCCCCTCCAGGTGCCCTCTCCCAGGGTCAGCTCCAGGTTCTATGACTGTTTCTGAGGGGGCGACCCCCTCCCCATTAGACCAGAGGCTCCCTTGGGGCAGGAGCTATTTCTCCAGCCAAGGGGCCATTCTACAGACAGAACCTGGGTCCTTCCACCAAGCCCCTCAAACAGAGAGCCTCCCTCAACCTCCCCGCCCCTGCAACTCCCAGCAGGGGCTCTGTCCGTGGTGCTGGCTGCCCCCTTCCCTTCCTCACCCATGACTCTGGCCTGCAGCACCACTCGCACAGTGGCACTGTCACTGGTCTCAGAGGCAAGCACCAGCTCTTCTTTGAAGACGCCTTCCTTATGGGCAATGTATTCACACTTCACGCAGAAGCCTATGGAAAAGAGACGGAGGCCCAAGGGGTCCCCAGGCGGGCATCACAAGCTGTCATCAGTCCTCTTTGGGGAGTGGCCCAAGTGGTCAGATGAGTTCTCCTGATTTGGGGGTCACAGACTCACAGACCACACATTTAGAGACTTCAGAGGTCATTGAGTCTTGATAGGAACTAGAAAAAAAGCAAAGTTCAAATCCTATTCTCTGTGACCCTGCAACCTCAACCTCTCTGGACTGTTTCCTCAACTGTAAAATGGGGGGATTTGGTCTCAAAGACGTCTCAGGCCCTTCCCACATCTAGGATTCCATGGTCTTGTCTGTTTATATTTTATAACTGGTTCCACAGTGGAGGGAGAAGGGACTCAAAGCCGAAGGGGACCTTGGACATCTAATCCGGCTCCCTTGATTTTACACATAAGGAAACTAAGGCCCAGAGAAGCCAGGGATTTGCCCGAGGTCACACACTTAATAAAGAGCACCTTCTTCTGAGATGGTAGCCCAGGTCCTTAAGATAAGTCAGCTAAGACATCCCCCAGCATGAGCCTGAGAAGATACACCAAAGGACTCAGGGGAAGGGGAAGGGGAGACAAGGGCCCGAATGTGAACTGGGTGTCCTGGGAGAAAAGGCCAACGTTCATGGCTGGAGTTATGATGGGAGGAAGAAGTAGGATAGCTGGACAAAAAAGGGCTGGGGGAGTCTGGAAGAAACTGGGAAACTTAGAACACCCAGGATAGGAACCTGCTGGTCTTTGAGGAACATCACCCACTACTGAGTCTGGTTTGTACATTCACAGTTCCCTTGAAAGTGACCCTGAGAAAGGAGCAGGGAAGGAGGGGAGGGAGAGAGGAAGGAAGGAAGGAAGGAAGGAAGGAAGGAAGGAAGGAAGGAAGGAAGGAAGGAAGGAAGGAAGGAAGGAAGGAAGGAAGGAAGGAAGGGAGGGAGGGAGGGAGGGAGGGAGGGAGGGAGGGAGGGAGGGAGGGAGGGAGGGAGGGAGGGGGGAAGGAGGGAAGGAGGGAGGGAGGGAGGAAAAAAGAAACACCACTTAAATCACATCAAAAAACCTGAAGAAAACAAAACCAAGTTGAAAGGGGCAAAAACAGTAATTTTGTTGCCACGACATTAAATTCAATGTACTTCTATAAAAATAAACTGTGTAACAGCGTGGCGGTTTCATACATGATCCCTTCTATTCTAACACTGGCATGCCTGTGTTTGGTGAGGATTAAGGTCTAATAAAGCTGCTTTAAAAGTCTGATGATGCTCTCCGTGACTGAGCCTGGGGTGAAAGGAGACAGGAGGAGTCAACATGAGAAAAAGGCTGTGGAGATAACGGCAAAGGGAAGGCTGAGGCACGAGGAGCTCGGGAAGCAGGGGGGCCCACTTGGGACAGCACAGGACACCCCAACCTGGCAATCCAAGGACCTAGGTTTGAATTCCAGCTGCATGAACTTGGGTGAAAAATCCCTCCCCCTCTCTGGGGGCTGTGTCACCCTCTACGCAGGGAAGGCTTTGGACCAGGTGATTTGTAACACCCGTACGGCGCCTCTAACTCAAATTCCTAGGATCCCATTAAGGAGTGGGGTGGGGGGAGGTCATGCCACCCTCCCCCCACCGAGTGCAGCAGACAGTCAAGAGGACAAGGCTGCCTCTCATGTCCTTAGGCCCTAGTCTCACCTCACTTGAGCGAATGAGGTAATGGCCCCCAGGGCTCTGGAGACCTATCAGTAAACAGCTCAGTTTGCAGCAGGCACTGCCAGGGAGGAGAAAAGGTACAGCTCAGACCACAGGCTCCATGAGCAATGAATATTTCAGAGATAGCCCAGCTCTGCATCTAATCTAGAAGGCTAGGAAAAGAGGCTGCAGAAGACCACCGGTGAGCCCCCTCCAGCACAGGCTCACCTGCCTTGCACAACCCTCAGTGAGACCAGAGAGGGTCTCCCTATTGGACCAGACACTACCCCAAAACAGCGGATGTCTCCTACCCAGACCAAAGGCACCTCAAGGGTAGATGTTGTCTTCCCCCTGGACCATAAAGACTTCCCAAAAACAAAAGACATCGCCCCCATTGGACCAGGGATTTCCCATGAACAAGGGATATCTTCTTCATCAGACCAGGGGTTTCCCAATAGTAAAGGATGTCTCTCCAGCAGACCGGAGGCTCCTCAAGAACACAGAATATCTCCCCATAAGACCAGGCAAGGCAGGAGGGCCAAGTTTCCAAAAGGAAAAAATAAAAGATTCTGGAATTCCCAGGAAACATAGTATGTCTCCCTATTCAAATTCCAGATATATGACTGAATAAAGGATGTGCTAGACCTAAGCAGAATGGAGATCAACCAGACCCAGTGTGGGTTCACTAAGAAGAAGCCAGGCAAACTAGCTCATTCCATTTTTTGACAGGGCTATCAGGAGCTCTAGTAGGATTTCAGTTCAGGCAGGTAGCGCAGGGGAACAGTGAGCCAGGGTCAGACTGGAAAATGAGGAAGGAAGCAGACTAGAAAGCTTTTGGGGCGGAAGGATATGTTGGGCACTCAGCGATCTTCCAGCTAGTCCCACATAAACCAGCTCTTTAACCTCAACATTCTCGCAACAGAGAGGCAGCAAGGCAGTTTAGGCCAGCAGTTCTTCAAGTGAGGTTCAAAGATCTCTGGGGGTCCTCAAGACCCTTTCAGAGGACCTGTGGGGCCAAAACAATTTTGATAATACTGATTATTTGCCTATTAAAAGACATGGATGTCTATAGGAGGCCAGATTTTCTTCAAATATGTCAAAGAAAACAAGTCACATCAGAAGCAGATGGTAAACTCCAGCTTCTTCTACGAAGCCATACATGAAAGAGATTTGCAAAAATTTGTAAGACAATGCCCCTCTCCTAAGTTTTCATTTGGGGAGGTAGTTATTTTTTATAAAAATATGTTGTTATTTTTAATGCATCAGTGTCAAAATTTTATCAGTTTTAATTTCTAACATGGGAAATGTTGGTGGCACAGTGAATAAAGCACCAGGCTGGAGTCACGAAGCCTTCTCTTCCTGAGTTCAAATCCTGCCTCAGACGCTTACTAGCTGTGTGACCTTGGGTAAGTCACTTAACTCTGCCTCAGTTTCCTCATCTATTAAAGGAGCTAGAGAAGGAAATGGTAAACCATTCTAGTATCTTTGCCAAGAAAACTCCAAATATGGCCACAGAGTTGGACGTGACAAAAATGATGAAAAACCAAAAAAAAAAAAATGCTGAAAGAACCCACATACATAAAGCTCTCTGAGGTGCTCAGTAATTTTTAGGAACGTAGAGGGGTCCTGAGACCAAAAGTTTAAGAATCACTGATGTAGGTTAGGAGAGGACCACCAGCCTTGGTCTCAGAAAGACCTGGATTCTAGGACCAGATTTTCTAGGACCACCTCTGACAAATCCCAGCCATGTGACCTTGAGCCAGTCACTCCACTTCCTTCCCATTCCCCAAATATACCTTGACTCTGGGCAAGGCCAGGCAACTCTAAGATATGAAGGGATATGATCCACACTGGGCAATGGTGGTCTGGACCAAAACAGGTCTGGACCAAAAGCAATGTCCCAGGAAGGTGGCACCATTGCAAATAAAGGGATTTCCCCCTCTCGCTCACCCAGGTCTCTGAAAACATCAGCTGTGGAGACTTGGAGGGTGGCATCCTTTCCACAGCCTGTGGGGCATAAGAAAGCAGCCTCAGGGACTTCTAGGAAACGCCCATTCAGCAAAGGGGCTGGATCAGCCATACAGGGAGTGGCCAGGGGCCAGGAAATGTTGGCATGGTCCCCTGTGAAGGGCTTGGAAAAGATGAATGAGAAGACAGCAGGAGGCTGAGATCTGCCCCAAGAACCCACCCCAATGAGACCCCACTGGCACCAGTGAGACAACACCGCAAGAGACCAAACACAGCAGCAGCCTCAGGGCCACCAAGACCTGGGTTCAAGTCTCCTTTCTGACACCTTCTAGCTGTATGATCTAGACAAAACTCCCAAACCAGATTACGATGTGGTTGGGAAATGTTTAACAAGATAAATTGAAGTACAACAGAGCACCAAAAATGGATCCTCCTTTCTGCTCTAGGCGAGCAGGCTGTAAATCATTATTATTTTGTACGGTTTAGGGGCTGGACCTGTGATTTCGTTGGCACAGGTCATAAAAAGTCATAACAGCTGATCGATAAAACACTTTGTAAACTGCTTTACAAGTATCTCATAACCATGCTGTGATGAGTGTTATGATCATCCCCATTTTACAGAGGAGCAAATGGTGGCCAGTGTTCTCAAGTGACTTTACTGAGGTCCAGACAGAGGGAGCAAAGGAGAAGGCCTAGGCTGTGAAAAGAAAGGGAGTCCAGAGACTCTGGGTTCTAATCCTGGCTCTGGCACTTGCCTCACATCTGATGTGACCCCATTTGGAGCTTTCTTGGCAAAGATACTGGAGTGGTTTATCATTTCCTTCTCCATCTCATTTGACAGATGAGGAAACTGAGGCAAAATGGGTGTAGCGACTTGCCCAGGGTCACATAGCGGAAGTGAGAATTGAACCCAGGTCTTTTATGACTCCAAATCCAGTACTGGAGTTGACCAGGCACAGCAAGTCTAAAGGGCAAGGGATCTGCTCAAAGGATCAGACTTAATATTCTCTACACGGCTCCAAAGGCTAAAGCTTGGTCAGTGATAAAGGGAGGCAGATTTGAACCGAGTCCTGAAGAGCCTTTAGCCAGCAGAGCTTTCCTGGAATATTAATGCACGCTAGGAAAGGACAAATACACAGAATACAGAAGCACAGAAGACCTCTCTGAACTGATGCAGTGGGGAGTCAGCAGAACCTGGAAACAAGCTTCCCCATCCCTGCCCCAATGCCAAGGGAACAGACAAGCAGAGCAGCCACAACCAGGTAGTAGGAAGCTGTGAGGATTGAGACTCTGCCTTCCCTTCGCTGCAGCAAGGCGTGGAACAGCACACAAGCCATCAGGGATGGCCTGGTTCAGTTTTGCTGAACTGTTTTTTTTTCCTTCTCTTTTCTGTTACAAGGATGGCTCTCTGGAGGAGAAAGGAGGGATACATTTGGAAATGAAAATGGTATGTTTTTTAAAAGATATCAATAAAAATCAAAGAAAGAAAGATGTCCAAAATTAGAAAAGACTGTCCTGTGAGACAGTGAGCTCCCCACCAACTAAGTATTCAAGCAGAGGCTGGATCCCCGACAGCGACGTCATGGGGGGGCTCTACACTGGGATGGGCGATGTCATGGAGGGAGCTCCATGCCAGGGTGAGCGACGTTGTAGAGGGGGGCTCTACACCGGGGTGGGAGTGCTCAGATGAAAAAACGTTGGAGGTCTCTCACAAATAGGATCCTGTCACAGGCAGCACTAGGAGGGCAAGGGTCTCGTCTCTCCCATCAGGCCAATGGACCTGGTTCTTCTTACGTCTAGACGAGGGCTCCCTAGGCCTCCTGCCCCAACTTCCCCCCAGTCCTACCCCAAAGGAGCCTGGCAGCTCTCCTGGCTGGAATGTGACTGGGCAGTGCTCCAGGCCAGCCCCTCCCTCTGAGCTTTGCCCTGGCTCCCAGTCACGCCCAAACCCTAACTTATGGCTGGGAGAGGGGATGGGGAAGGCCAGCCCCTGTGCTCCCACAGCCCCAAAGTAGCACAATGCCATTAGACAAGGGGACTCAGATACCCTGAGACACCATCGAGGTGAGATGTGGAGAGAAAGCAGGTTTCGGTTACGGCCCCAGAGAGAGACTGGATTACTCCACAGGGGCACCGAGTCAATACAGGATGAAATCCATCCCAGTGATGTATGCAAGATCCTTGGCGAGGGGACAGGGAACATCTCTCTCCTCCTCCTGCCTTCCTCCCAGCTCCCACAGCTCAGCCTCACATTAGCTCTGACTGTCATTTCCAAACCAGATAATGCTTTCTCACAACCCCCTGGGTCAGCCCCCTCCTGCCGGCTCCCCTGAACCGAGCATCCCTGGGGGCACAGAGACACAGACCGTGCTGTTCAAGATTAATCCTTGTCCTCAAGTTGTCCCTGGTCCAATAGGAGACAGCTCCTGCCCAAAAGGAGCCCCAAGACCCAGTCCCAAAGAGGAGACAACAGTAAAGAAGGTGGAAGGGACTCTGATTTCACAAAAAGACCTCCTCACCTGCCCCCACCCACGACCTCCAGCCTGGCTCCATCTACAAAGAGCAGGGAGGGCCTGCCTGAAGCGGCCATGGCAGTAGCACTGGATCCTGAAAACGCAGCTTTCCTTCAAGGCAGCAGCTGCAGACACGAGCTTTTCAGTGTCTCTGCCAAGGGCTCATCAATCAGGGCACCAACGTGCGGAGAGGCTCCTCCACAGTCAGAGACTCCACCTACACCCATCTTCCACCCGAGATCCAGAGCTGGAAAGCACAGGACCCCCACCCCCTCTTCCTTACAAACAAGAGAACTGAGGTACAAGCAGAATGAGGGAGACAGGAGGCCCAGATCATGGAAAGAGAGGGAGTTCAAAGACCTGCATTCTAACCCTGGCTCTGGCACCTGCGTCCTAGCTGAGGATGGTGAGCAAGAGCTCTTACTCTGCTCTAAGCCTCATTTTAGCTCACCAGTGAAATCAGTGGGTTGGATTAGACACCATATAAGGTCCCCTCTGGAGTTGAGTCTGTACAGGATCCAATGAGGCAACTTACCCAAAGTCACATAAGTACATAAATGGCCAAGCCAAGATTTGAAACCAGGTCCTCTGGCCCCGGATGGATTATATCACTCCTGGTCCATTAGGCATCACCCCAATGGAATGATGTGAGGGGCAACACCTTTATTTCTCAGATGAGGCAAGCAGTGGCATGCCCAGAAGCCCTCAGACCCCCAAGGGGGTCCATTTCCACCTCCAGGGGAGGCTCGATCACCTCCAGAAACAGAGAGGGACAAGGAGTGAGGACAAGAAGTGTGGGAGTGGGCACAGAGCTAATCCTCTGAGGTTTGTAGGGCACTCGGATAAAGTAGATCGTCTGAGCCTATAAGTGAAGTAGATGCCAAGATGCCCTCTTACAGCTAAGGAGACAGCACCTGAGGTTACAAACAGAGTCACACTCCAGCCTGACATCTACCTGTTGTGCCACCCCAGGTGGGCAGGGAATCCTAGGGGAGGGCCCTTCAGAATCCCAGCACCCAGGAGCCTCGGGGAGAGGGATGAATTCCAAGGGAGTCCTGGAAAGACGACTCTCAGCCTGTTTAGCTGGAGGAAGGGAGAGGGGAAGGTTGTCAGGTACCCAGAGGAGGCTGGCAAGCCAGCCTGGGGCTTGCTGGTTTCTATGGCAACGCTCCCCCAGCAGAGGAAGCGGGGGATGGGTGTTTCATCAGACCTGTGGGCCGGCGGAGGCAGTGACTGGCACTGCCAACAGAGGTGAGAGGTCCCTGGGCCCCAAGGGACAGCCTCTTGTCAAAGTTGCCCAGAGAGAGCAAACAGGAGACTTCCGTCAAGGCCCCTGAGCCTCAAGGGGGCTCTGGGAGTGGTTCTTCCAGAATTACTCATACCTCCACTGTGCCCAGAGGCTACCCAACCCAGTGGGCAGAATGTCTCCTGCCTGGAGGCAAGACCACCCACCCTGAGAGAGGGCAAAAAGGCCAGGGAGTAGACCAAGGTGACCAGCCGGCCCCCATTCTGACAGCCTGCCTCACCTGGCGTAAGGGGGGCCTCAGCTCCACCCTCCCAGTCATCTGACCAGGAGATTCAGATGGACTACAAAGGAGTCAGGGGTCTCCTCCATCCAGCATAAACAGCATTGGATTTGGAGTTGAGAGAACTTGGGTTCGAATCCTACCTTTGGGTGGTCTGGGACTTAAATTTCAGAGCTGAAAGAAGAGACCTTAGGTTCCTGAGTCTGGTTCCCTGGTTTTCTCTATGACAATCAGAGAGTGAAGTGATCCATCCAAGGTCACAGTTAGTGCCAGGGGCAGGATATGACCTGGTCTTCCCGACCATGTGATGATGAAGGCCCCAACACAAAGGGAGGCCCCCTCAGGAGTCAGGAAAGCAGGAGGCATTTTGTGATGAGGAGAGCAGGCATCCTGCAGATGTCAGGGTGACTGCTTGGGACTGAAGAAGCCCAGCAGGTAAAGTTGGTGCCACCCATGGGGAGGGCGTGTGGTGGGGAGGGTGTGGTGGGGAGCCTGGGGTAGGAACCCTGAATCTCTAGGTAGAGCACCATTGTGGAGATGCACACCTGGGATGTTCCCAGGGGTCAGGGGCAGGGGCTTGCTCAGGCTGAGGCCTCCTGGAAGTGTGGGGCCCTATATCCATCAGTCCAGGTACCGGCTGGCTCCCTGAGGGTAGGAACTAGGTGATTCTTAACCCAGGGGCTCCCTGAGGGTAGAACCTAGACCTCACAGGTGACCAGGGGTTCCCAAAGCAACAGGATCTACCTCTCCCTGCCCCACTCATCAGACAGAGGACCAGGTCTCTCCTAAGGCAGGATCATTTCTGTCCATCCCCTTCCAGGCCCCAGGAGGGACTCACCTTCAGAAGCAGGAGTCACACTCAGGACTTTCAGATGAAGGTTGGGGATGGGGACAGGGCACACGTCTCTGCCCAGTCTGGGCAGTGGAGGAAGGGTGAACGTGATCTCATACTTGTGCATGATCTTCAGGAAGCCAATCTGTGGGGGATGGAGGGAGTGGTTGAGGGGGGGGGGTGATAAGCAAAGAGAGGAGCCACAGGCAGGGCCCTGGGTGGGGAGGCTCCAGCTCTTGTCACTCACTGTGCCCTCAGCCCCCAGACAGACAGGCTGGCATGCACACACACATGCACACATGCACACGCACGCACACACATACACACACACACACACACACACACACACACACACACACACAGAGGTTAACATGACTTGGTCAGTTGACTGGCTTTCCATTTTTACCGTTTGGCCTGCACACATGCCCAGTCTCCCTAACTAGACCATCTCTGAATGCGTCCCTAGACTTAGTCCTGCCAAGCCCATCTCACACAACGTCCACAGTCCTGCCCCCACACCCATACTCCCCCTTCCTCCACATCCCCCCACACCCCCAACCCTGCTCCACCTGCCCTCAGACCAGCACAGGCCCCCCCCATCCCCACTACCTCCCCTCCCCCTGCCTGGACCCCTGCAGACCAAGCCCTGCCCACCCCTATATGGTTTCCAGAATAATCCCCCTGACCCATCACTCTGGTCTTTCCCTCTCCTGGGAGGCCACAGAGCAGCGGTCAGAGACCTGAGCCTGACTTGGCCACGGACAGCTGTGGAGGGCACAGCCAGGTTCCTTGCCCTCTCTGGGGCCTCAGTTTCCTGTTCTGCAAAATGGGGGTCACATTACTTGGTGTAGACTTGCAGATTACGTCACGGGGTGCTTTCTTGTCAACAAAGCCAGCCTAACTTCCTCAAGAAATGGGAGCTCCAGAAATGTCAGCCTTGTCTCCCCAGCTAGATCATGAGCCCCCAAGCGTAGGTGCTGGCTCTTCTTTCACCTCCCCCAAAGCAGAGCGGGCACATCCACTGATCTTCACAAGCCCCCTTCTTTGGGTCAGCAAGCAGGCCTGGGATTACTGCACCCATTTTACAGAGAAGGAAACCAAGGCACAAGAAAGGGACATCTGGCTCCACGTCACGTTGAGTGGCAGCCAGGACCCCCCGGCTGTGACATGCCCAAGGAAGGCCCCAAGGCAGGGCCTGAGTGTGTTTCTCTCTCTCTTCCTGAGTGTGGGCTCCTCTAAGAAAAGCCCTAGGTACGGACACTAGCAGAACGGGAGGGCACATTTTCTTTCTTGCCTCCAAAGAGGATGTTTAATGAATGCTTAATAAATCAAACAGAATGTGATTCGTATATCCATAGGGACCCGACCCCCCCTTCATCTGGCAGATAGGGAAACTGAGGCCCAGAGTCAAAGAACACCCAGGTGGTGAGTGGAGGAGCAATGATTCAAACCCAGGGCCTCTAGATTAAGTCCAATGCCACCCACCAGGTAGCACACAGCCCCTCCCTGCCACTTCAGCTCAAGTCCCCATGCAGGAGAGCTCCAATCAGCAGCCACAGAGCCAAGGCTAGGCAGATCCTCAGAGCTCAGCTGGACTTATAACATCACCCTCCTGTCTGCCATCACCAGAATCTGTCCATCCATCCATTCAGGACATGGATCATGGCATCCTTTCCTGGTGCCCCCTCATTCACATCCCTTCCCTTCCTTCTCCTAGGAACCCAAACAACCTCCTGCCCTGCCTTGCTGCCACCCTGAAGCCCTCTCCCAACCCCGGCATGCCCGGCCCAGCCCCTGTGACCCCTCTTCTTTGGTCCTGGCCTCACCTATACTCCCCAGTCGTCTCTTTACTCCCTCTTTCCACTCACGCAAAGCCTAGGAAAGGTGGAAGGGCTGCACTGAGGTGGGGGAGGCGGGGGGGGCACCAAGGGGGGGCAGGACTCTGGGCCAGGGCGTTCCCTGAGCCCCCTGACCCTTGATGCTCCAGGCCCCAGGAGAAACATGGTCCACAGCCTGCGGTCAGGGCGGCTGGGTCCAAGAAGCCCAGAGTTCAAGGTCAGGAGGCCTTACTAGCTAGGGGCCCGAGGGCCTCCTGACATTCAGTGTCCTCATGTGTCAGACAGAGAATATGAACTCGGCCCAACCTGCCTCCCAGGGAAGCCAGAAGGAAGGAAAGCGAGTGGCAAAAACCCTCCTTCTTAGCTACGGATGGAGAATACTTCACACACTGTCAGATGGGGTTAAAAGGCTGGTTGGTTTTAATTCTTTCCCCTACCTTTTTACACTCCTCTTTATAAAGGATGGCTGAGATCACTCAAGCGAGAACACCAGATGAGGCCGCAGTGCCTAAAGCACCAGGCCTGGACTCACCCTGGACGCTTACTAGTGTTGTGGCTCCAGGCAAGTCACAGTTTCCTCAACTGTAAAACTGTATAAGAACAGCAAGGCTGCTGTGAGGATCAAATGAGATATCTGTAAAGGGTTTAACACAGTCCCAGGCACACAGTGGGCACTACACAAACCTTAGCCATCATGATGATAGCGATGGTGACATTACCACGATGTCAAGGCAGCTCCACCCAACTCTAAGTCACAGGTGCAGGGGTAGGAGATGCGTCCTCCCAGGGAAATCCTTCTAAGCAATGACGTCACAAGTTAAGACACAGAGAGGTGGGTAGGTAGACAGATAGATGGACAGACAGACAGACAGACAGACTGACAGCCAATGCATCTAACAAGGGTTACAGACTCTCATCTCATTTGAGATAGGTACTGTTATCCTCCACGTTTCACAGATGAGGGAACTGAGGCAAATGGGGTTCAGTGGCTTGCCCAGGGTCACATACCAAGTATGTATCTGAGGCCATATTTGAACTCGGGCCTTCCTGACTCCACGTCCAGCACTCTGAGCCCCTAGCTGTATCAGCAGACAGAGAGACAGGCACAAGAGATAGGATAAAGAGAGGGGAGAGATATGAAACTTCTACAGCTACGGGGTTACGTAACAACAGCTCCCACCACCCCACACACCCCCAGAGACAAGAACTGTAAAGCACAAAGGCTGCTGGGACAGCGCTCCTGGCCACTGGCTACAACAATCCATGCTGTTGTTAACAGAGTGAGACTCTCATTGGGAGTTCCCAACAGCAATAAATCAAAGGCTGGGGCCAAGCCCCCCGAGGTTTCCAGGGGTACAAATTCAGCATCTATTTGCATTAAATCCTACCAATTCCACCCTGCAGGGCCCAACATGTACACCAAGGACTCCGTGTCTCTTTCCCCAAAGGCTCATTTTAGGAACAGGAGAAATGTTGATGCTGCCTGTAGGTGTCAGGGAAAGAGGCAAGGGGGGGCGCACACACCCTCATTGGGGAGAGGAAGAGGAGAGCCAAGCAGTCGGCCAGAGCCCAGCAGCTTCTGAAGGTCAGCTGGTGGAGTAGAAGGATGGCAACACAATCAGATATCTCCTTATAAACATGAACAGCACAGACACACCCAACTCACACAGGTCCCATTAGAGGAAAGGAAAGCATGCATCCTGAGGGGTCAGGGGCTACAGAGCCAGCATGTAATCCAAGAAGGTCTGGGTTTGAGTCCTCCCTTGGACACATCCTGGCTGTGTGACCCTGGGCTGGTCACTGAACTGCTCAGTGCTCTAGACAACTGAGACTGTAAATTTCAGGGAAGGTGCCAATCTGCATTGGTAAAGGTGTTCCCCCCCCACCAAGTGCTTATGCTAATGTAAGCCTCTGAATCCCTAGCACCTGGCACTCAGTAAGTGCTTATTTACTGATCTGATGCACACAGTAGGTGCTTAATAAATGATTGTTCCACTAAACAGGAGTTAGGCAGCCAGCTCTAAACCTCTCCCAGCCAACTCCTCACCCTTAAAGTGTGAAGAGGAAAGGCAGCCCTTGGCTCCCCCGTTCTCATTATTTCATCCACCCTGCTCCCAGACACTGGAAGCTGGCACTCCACTACCCATCACCCCACACCACCATGCTCCCATCACCCTCCCAGGGTCAATCCTGAGCCCGACGAAGCCTTGCCCCTGCGCAAATCCTTCAAAGCCCAAGCCCTCCCACTGCGGACCCAGGCTCCTGACTGCTCCATCCTAGGAAAGCCTCCCACCTCCTACCTCACCCCAGGAAGGCCTCCCTGAACACCCAACATGACCAGCACCTTCGCCAATACTGAGACCAGCTAAGTAGCTGTTCTGAGCCCTGGGCCAGGCCCACATGGTCTCACAGACCACAGACCTCGGACTGACGTGACTCACCCAGAATCAAACAACAGCTACTAAGTGTCTGAGGGAGGATTGGAACCCAGCTCCCCGAGGCCAAGGCTAGCCCCACTGTGACTTCCTCTCCAACTATGCTGTCTGTTCCCATCAATGACAGGGAACTCAAGGAAAAGACACCAGGAGCCAGAAGCCTCATGGCCCAGTTCCTCCTCGTGCTCAAGGTTTTGCCTTGGGCAGGTATCCTTCACCCAGCTGGGCCTCAACTACCTCATGCCAGACACGGTTGTTGGGAGGAAAGGGTAAAGGGTAAAGTGTGCGAGCCCTGAGCTTCTGTCAACATGAAAAGAACCAAGGCCTAGCCAGGGGCTGCGTCACCCGGTCATGGGTCAGTCAGAGCCACCAGAGACACATGGGGGGAGATGCACGTGTACACACACACACACACACACACACACACACACACACACACACACAGCCTAATACCCACTGAGTTCCAAGCTGTTCTTCCTGGAAAATTTCTCAGAAGGAAAACAGTTCAACATCTAATCGTGAGAAAAATGCAACCACTTTCCTAAATGCTGACCCTGTGCCAGAAAATGAGAGAAAGGGAATGTGAGAGAGAGGAGAGAGAAAAAGAAAATGTGAGAGAGAGAAGGAGAAGGGATGAGAGAGTGAGAAAAAGGGAGAGAGAATGAGAAAGAGAGAAGAGGAAAAGGGGAAAAGACATAGAGAAAGAAAATTAGACAGGCAGAGAGAAAGATGAGAAAGAGAAGAGGGAATGAATGAGAAGCGAGAGATGGGGGGGAGGCGGGGAAAGGAAAAGAAACATGGGGAGACAGGAGAGGCCTGCTTCTTTCTGCAGGGACTGTGAACCTAAGCAGCCTAGGTAGAGAAAGAGAGGGAGGAAGCCGGAGCTTTGTCCACTCCTCCCCCAGGAGCCAGGCAATCTTCCTCCTTCCCTTCCTCCGTTCCCTCCCTTCCCCCCAATCTTTTCAGCATTGCCCACACCACCAGCCTCTGCTGTTCTCTCCCAAGTTCCCAGTGACCTCTCACCAGCCCAATCCAAAGGCCCTTCTCAGTCCTCTCCTTTCTTTCTGAGGCCTGGATGCCACGGACCACCCCTCCTCCCTCTTGGTTCTCCCCCATCTTCCCCACGATCCTTTGCTGAATCGTCAGCATCCACACCATACCCCCTGGCCCCTAAGTCTGTCCAGGGCCCTCTGCCCTTCTCTAGCCATTTTCTTTCTCCTTAAATTCAGCACTTTCTAAGGGTTCAATGACCTCTATGCAGATGATGCCCAGATGCATGCAACCCTCATCTCTCCACACTTTGGTCCTTTATCACCAGATGCCTGTGGGACACTTTGTACTGGCCGGCCTGGAGGCATCCCAAAGGCATCGTTTCCAAAACACAATGCATTGTCCTTCCCTCAATCCCTCCTCCTTCTCTTGAAATTGTCTCTCCTGCTGTCTAGGGCACCATCATCCTTCTAAGATCCCACTGTACCCCTCAATTCCCCACTCTCCTCTCCCTACAGATCCCATCCCCAAGTCCTGATGATTTCTATCAGCAGCAGCAGCAGCAGTTCTAGTTTTACCTCCTATTACCTGGAACCCACAATGGCTCACCATTACCAAGCAACAGAATGAAGCCTGGACTTCTTGAACTGGCATTCAAGGAATCACACTCCCTGGCCCCAAACTACCATCTTCTCTATCTGGGCTGGTCCAACCCCATTTCCCACTCCCCTTCACCCCCATCTTGCCAGCCCTTGGCCCACCTGACCACCTGCTGTCATTAATGCTGCTCCGATGGAGAATGTCCACCCAGTCTCTCTAAATCAGGGGTGGAGAGAGCCTGCACCCTGGGGGCCACAGGTTTCCCACCCTCTTAGTCTCTAAATCTTGCCCAGCCCTTCCTGGAGAGCTTCCCCATGAGGCCCACAGGGCTCCCTCCCTCCTCAGAGGACCCATTGCCCCTGTTCATCCTGACTCCAGCCAGTTATCTTCACCCTAGGCTGACTTTTTTATCCAACAATCAATAAACTCGCACACTTGGCCTACCCTAACAGCCTCCTAATTCATCTCCTTGGATTCACTTTGAAAGAGAATTTTAAAAGTTGAATTTCCTTCTTAGGCCCAGTACATAATGACCATTTTAAAAGAGAGATTCAAGATGGGCGCCATCTTGCCAAACCATCCATCCCATGACCGGGTCAATCCCCGACTCAACAACCTTCAGGCACTCCCCACTGCCTCAAGGACAACACTCAAAGCCTCCAGCCCGGGATTTAAGGCCCTTGACCGTCAATCAGGCTGCCACCAAGCACGCTTCACTGCAGGAGAACCCGACTATTGATACTGGCCACAGTAACAAGTGACACTCTGTAGTGCCTTAAAGTTTGCAAAGGGCTTTTTCACACACTCTCCCTTGAACCTCAGAAGCATCCTGCTCTGGGAGGCCAGCAGTCCATAGGATATGCTCCCATTTTACAGATGAGCATTCTGCAAGGTTATCTAGAATCCTTACGCCCAAATCTAGGCTTTTGGAATGTACACAGTCCTGTCAATGGTGAATGCCATACAAAGAGAATGGAACCCATCCTAAGGGAAACCTTGGGTTTGAAATTCATCTCTACTACTTACTACCTACATCTCCCCATTCATACTACCTTATCGCTCTGGGCCTCAGTCTTCTTATCTGTAAAATAAAGATAACAGTCCTTCAGGTACCTATACCTTAACAGGGCTTCTGTGAGGCAAGATAGTAGATTCTCTTGCCATCTCCCTAACTGGGACCCCCCCGGCAGAAAGAAACAGCAAGTCACTCTCTTCCACTATAGAGATGGCACCTCTGAAACCTCATCAGCTAGACACAGGCTGGAAGCTGTGGCTCCAGGCAGCAGGGATGGAAAGTATGAAACCATCCATACTCCCTTCTTCCTTTGTACTCTAAGCTTCACGAGGATCTAATCCAGAATCCAACTGGCTTTGAGGAGCTCACAGTAGAAACTAACCACGGAGCACAGGAGTCCATTGGTTAGATCATCTCATGGGCAAGTCAACATGCCCACAGCACCATGTCAACTGAACCGATATTACAGACCCTAGGAGAGTTGGCCAAAGGACACAGCTAGTCACAAAAATCCAACTCGAGGGCCCTTTGTAGAGCAAAGGAAAAGCAGAGGGAAAGGAAAGAGATCCCACAATTCCCTAAGGAGCCCAGACTGTCCTCTCTCCTCCTCTCCCTCTCTCTCCTCCTTTTTTTCTATCTCCCACTTACTCTCTCCCTCTGTCTCTCACCTCCTTTCCCTCTATCTCCCACCTCTCCCTCTCTTTCCTCCTCTCCCTCTGTCTCTCTCCTCTCCATCTCTCTCCTCCTCTCCCTCTATCTCCTCCTTTCCCTTTGTCTCCCACCTCCTCTTCCTCTCTCCCCTCTGCCTCTCTCCTCCCCTCCCTTTCTTCCCTCTGCCTTCTCCCTCTCTCTCTTTCTCTTCTCCCTATCTCTACAAATCCTCTTTGGCTTTCAAGGCTACCCTCTAAGAATCCTAGCCTAGGTGGCCACTCCCATCTACTATTGTCCTCTTCTTTGGAGACAGAGTCTCTTCTGGACCAAATTCTTTGGGGGCTTTGTTTTTAAGTAAGGCATAAGCTTGTTTCTACCCCTGACTTATTTGATAATGTCAGAGAATGTCTGAATTAGAAGAACTTGGGACCCAACTGTTAGGAGCCAAAAACGGACCTAAAATACAGAATGTCAGAGTTGGGAGGGTCTCTAGCACATAGGCTCTCAGAGCTGAGAGGGTCCTGAGGCTAGAGAATGGAGACACAGACCTTCAGAGCAGGGAGGCACCTCAGGAAACAGTCTGCATTAGAAGGACCCTAGAATTGGGGGTGCCTGAACAAGGAGAGACCATAATGCCTCAATGTGTCACAGTTAAGGAAGCTGAGACCTAGAGAGAAATGATATCTCCCCAAGGTCAGCAGCCAGACTCTAGAAAAGGTGTACTAACTCCTGAACCAGAGCTCTTTCCACTGCCTCTAAAGACTAAACTCTTAAAAGAATGTAAACTCAGAACCGTAAGAGGCCCTTAGTGGCCACCTCATTCTACCCTAAAGTCTGGCTACTACATCACTCCTGAATGGAGCTGGCACAGGTCATTCATTGGAGGAGACAATAAAGCAGAATGCTCAGACCAGTAATCAGGATCCTAATGATGCTCCTAGTAATGACAGCCCTGGGAGGAACTGTTAATTATGACCCCATTTACAGATGAAGAAACTGAGGTTTCAAGGTAAGGAAGTGACTTGCCCAGGGTCCCACAGCCAGAGAATTGATGGGGCTGGATCCAGGCCCAGGGTTCCATTCCCCTGTACCCCCCCTTCACTCCGCCTCGTGTGCTGTGGGACATCGGGGGAAGCCACTCAGCCCCCAATGTCCTCTCGTTTGTCTTCACAACCATCCCAGGATGCCCAGGCTGGCGACTCTCTAGCATCTCTATCACGCAGATGAGTGAGTGATCTGCCCGTCATCACCCCACTATAAAGTATGAGCAGTAGGACTGAAACCCAGCCCCTGGCCCCACAAGTCCCAAATGAGGGAAGCAGCTGCCCAGTGAGGACAGATGAGAAATGATCACCGCCCACTGCCCTTCACAAACTCCTCAGTTCTGACTCTGGCTCCTTCCCGGCCCTGGGGGAATGGTGGGCAAGGGGGGGAGGGGGAAAGAGAAGAGGAACCCAGAAGCTTGGACTCCCAGGAACAAAGCCAACCAACCAGTAATTAGAGAAGCTAAAAATGGGAGCCACTAATTCCCCCCATCAGCCTGACATGTCTGTCCAGTGGAAGGGGAAGAGGAGAGGGGTGGTGCCTGGGAGACAGTGGGGAAGGGAGGGTGGCCAAGGGGGTGTGTGTGGGGGAGATGGGAGAGGAGGAAAGGGGCTTCAGTGTCTCTATAGCACCCACAGGACAACAGCCATCTGGGGAGGGTAACTGGTTTCCCCATAGTCACACAACTGGCAAAGGGCTAGAACCAGAACCTGAACCCAGGCCCTGTGACTGTACAGCTGCAGGGCTCTTGATAAATAGTGCCTCTCACAGTCATAGCTGAACTTTTTCTCCTTCCCAAGAGTGGGAGACATTATAAATTCACTGGATTATCATCTCACTGGATCCTCAGGACAATCTGGGAAGGAAGGTGCTATGATGATGCCCATTTCACAGAAGAGAAAAGTGAGGCTAAGAGAAGCCAAGTGATCTGCCCAGGGTCACACAGCTAGTGAGTGGCTGAGGCAAGATTAGAATCCAGGCCCTCTTGACATAGGGAGTTCCCCATCAACAGAAAGGCTCATCAGGAGGCTCTAAGAGGGGATTCCTGCTCAGAGAGAATGGGAGGTGGTCCAATCAGAGGCCTAGAGCAGGGAGAGAGCCCATGACCAGAGCTGGGGAGCAACTTCAACAGAATCTCCCCCCAGATGAGGGCACAGAGCTGGAATGTGAACCAGGGGCCCTCTGCCTTGGGTCCTACATCGCTGCCACCTTGGGCAATCCCAGAGGATTCCTGGCGCCAGGCAGGGGGAAGTGGAGCATCAGCTCTGACTCTTTTGTGTTGCAGGAGGAAAAGCCCAGATCAGCCCAAGACCACCCACAAGGCCCAGGGCTCATGAACAGTGCTGTGTGATACACACACCAGCTCCAGGGTCCAAACGCAGGCCAAGCCCTTCCATGGGGGCCCCAGGGGAGGCCTGCACCGTGGGAAGAGAAAGTCTTCATGGTCAGGCCTTCCAGGCCCTCCTCTACTGAGGGTGGATGGGATTTTCAAAAAGAGCTCAGAGCAGTGACCGAGGTACACCAAGAAGACAAGCTGAGGGAGCCTGAAGCTTTGGTGGGAGAGAAGAGGAGGAGGATTGGAAAGGGGGCTCCTCAAAAGAAGGGGGGCTGTGAAAAGGGCCTAGGCCAGCTATTATAGATCTCAGACACTTGGAACCATACTCCCCAAGAGGGAGCCCAGAAGTGGCCCCTATGCTGGTGGCCTGGGAGTAGGGGCTGCCACTGGGGAGACAACAACCTAAGCTCACTTTGTACACACAGCTTACGTGCAAAGCTGACTTCACTTGTCTCTCCTCTGTGTGTGTGTGTGTGTGTGTGTCTCCCCTCCGTCTGTTCTCTGTCTCTTTTCACACACACACACACACACACACACACAGCCCCCAGTCCAGTTATTCAGTGGCTCATGACGAGGTCCCAGCCACCCCACCCCCCAGCACCCCAGAGCCATGCTGGGGAAGGCCTATCACCATCCCAGAGGTCTGTGTACCATTGTCTTTTGAAAAGTTTAGCTGAGCTAGGAGGATCCCCCCTCTCCTGCCAGCTCCCTCTCTTGGAGTAATGACATGGGGGGGAGTCACCAAAGGCCCTAATCACTGAGCTCCCTACTCCTGGCTGGTGCACACCCTAAATCCTCCCCTCCAGCCCACGGTTCCCCACTCAGTGTTCATACTCAGGCCCATCTCCAACCCACCACCCCCACCTTGGTCTCAGGGAGCCATCTTCCCCCCTCCAGCTTGCCTCTGCCACTTCCTCTCCATGGAGGAGGACCCTCTGAACCTCAGTTTCCTTCTATGTACAGTGAGAGCTGTTGGACTAGATGTCTCCTCAAGCTTCCCTCCAGCTCCGAATCCTGCCCCACCATGAGCTGTGCCCTCAGGCTATCAATGACCAGCCCTGTCCTGGCTCTCTCCTGTCTGCTTCCTTGGGCTCCTGAGCTGAGCGTCTCCCTGGGCACTTTCTGCAACCCCTGCTTCTTCTCCATCTCTCCTCCCCTCTGCCCTGTAGGTGCCCCAAGGACCGTGCTAGTCTTGCTTGAGGGAGGGACACTGGAAAGGGGTCTCTGGGCAGGTGCACAATCAACTCCATTGCCTCTCCAAGGTCATAGCTATGACCATCACCCCCATCCCCAGCCTCTCCAGGATACATCAACTCATCCCCCTTCTCCTGCTTTAGCTGAAAAACCCTTTATTTTCCACACCCCACAGGTCACCAAGAAGGCAATCCAGGCAGGGGAGGGGGAAGGGGATCAAGTCCCTGCCACTGAGGGGACCTCAGTTTCCTCCTCTGTTAAAAGGGCACTGATATTTTCACAGCCTAACTCAGGAAAGTACTTGGTAAAGCTGTCCCAAGAAGTATGAGCCCCCATCAATGTGCCTATATTCACCCTTCTGCGGCGTCCCTGTCCTCTGGCCCAGTCATCTTGGGGGGAGAGGGCCCTTCTGACAATACAGGTGTCACCTCTCATATCCAGAGACTACACTCTACAGTCCCCAGCCCAGTCCCCTAGGATCAAGGGCTCACGTCTGTGGCTCAGCAGGCAATCTAATATAGCCTGGGGTCAGGCAGGGAATGGAGTGGGCCACTCCCTTCAAGACTCAGACTCTGAAGGTACTGGAGCTAAAAGGGACCTCAGCTCAGATAGCATCTGGTCTAACTCACTGGTTTTACAGCTGGGGAAACTGAGGCCCAGAGAGGAGGAAGCTCAGGCAATCCTGGTAGGGCCCCAGAAGAGGGGCTAATAAGAACAGTCACTGAGACTTTGATCACTTTCCAACATGCTCTCCCACGCTCTCATTAGAGCTGTGGTAACAACTCTGTGAGGGAGGTACCCCATAGACAGTCATCCCCACTTGGCAAACAAAGAAACTGAGGCAGAGTCGTGTAACTGTGGCTTTACAGGACCCTCAGACCAGAATCGAGAGCTAGGGGACCTCACTCAGAAGATATCATTCCTGTCCAACCTTTTGCTCAGGAAACAAATCCAGAAGATCAGGATCTGCTCGAGATCACCAGGTAGTAAGGAAGAGTTAAGGTAGAATTCAAACCCAGGACCCCTGACTCCAGAGCCCATTATTGCCCTTGACTCCCAGTTACCCAGACGCAGGATTCGAACCCAGGTTTTCCTGACTCCCAAACCCAGCTCTCTACACTACACACCAAAGTGCCCGGGCAAGGTCTAGAGGGGAGCGGTCTCCTACCTTGACAAGGAAGTTGCCATCAGCCTCCTGAGAAACCATGACAACTGAATCATGCAACTTCTCATCGAAGTGGACATGGCTCTGGGAGCTTTCCACGGAGCGGCTGGTCGTTGTCTCAGCAAAGCGGATACTGCCCATTTTGGCTTTGCTTCCTAGAAAGGCAGGGGAGGGAGTAGGGTGCAGAGAGGACAGATGAGGGACCCCTGTCCCAATCAGGGCCGTGTCCAGGTCAATGATGAAGATGACAAGGAGGGCTCTGACCAGACACAGTGACAGGCTTGGGAGACTGGGATAATCTTTCTAAAGTGGTGGAATTCAGCTGAGGGAGGAGGGGGTTAACAATATTGTTGAGTGTCTGGTCTCAGGGAAGTCAGTATGGCTAAGGATGGGGAAGAAGGGTATTTGAAAGCCAGGCGGGGGGCCAATTAAGACGTCAGGATGTAGCCTTGTGAGGGTGTGAAGAGGGATCAGGGAAACAGGGTGGGGCTCCATATCAGGGCAGCAGGGATGGGGAACCTGCACTCTTAAGGCCACATGTGGCCCCCTAGGTCCTCCAGTGCGGCATCCCTTTGACTGAATGCAAACTTCACAAAACAAAGCCCCCTTCATAAAAACATTTGTTCTGTAAACCTTGGACTTGGTCAAAGGCCGCACCTGAGCACCTACAAGGCTGCAGGCTCCCCACCCCTGAGTTGGGGTCAAGATTGGGGAAATGGAGAATGCTGGAAGGTCAGGTGTAAGCTAGAAATTCAGGCCAGTGGTGAAAAAGGAGAAGAAAGAAATAGTTCAGGAAAACAGTTAAGTCCCTCCTGCTCCCTGGCCCTCCCCCCTCCCTCTAGCCAGCCACCCACCTACTGGAGCCCTTCTTAGAGAAGAGCCCCTCACTGAAAACCTCTTTCTTCTTCTTAAACCACCAGTTGGACAACCTGTGGAGGCCATCAAAGGCCTTCTTAAGGCACTGCTGGGGGCCTCTGACCAGGAAGTTCTGGTCACTGCCAGAGGTGGGAATGGACTGCTTCATTTTGGGGTTTGGGGAGGGGAAGGGGAAGGGGAGGGGAAAAGGGGATGGGGGAGGGAGAGCAAGAGGCCAAGACAAAGGTGACACCAGAGTGGGAGTCACCCAGGGTGGAGGGGGAGAAAGGAAAGTCAATAATGCGATGTCATGGGTGGTGCCAGGGTGACAAAGAGACCTGCTTTCTGATGGCATGGACTCCCTATTACGACCCTGAGAGAGCCCTGGAAAACTGGGCTTCCCAGGGACACAAGCCCAGCATGTGCATGGAAAACCATCCCATTCCATTCCCTCACCCAGATCACAGAATCAAAGACTCCCAGAATTTCAGCATCAGAAGGGGTCTCAGCCCCTCAGCTGGATCTAGCCTAACACCACTACAACAGAGGAGACAAGTGAAGACCAAGGCGGGAGCAGGAGAGGGTCAGCCCCAGAGGCAATCCACTCCTATCCCACTCCGCCCCTGCACTGCTCCAGCTCCAGTCTGGAGAGCTCTCATTCTTCGGATGCTTCTCCTGACATCCTCCCCTCTGGGGCCAAGCAGAAAGGCTGCTCCTGTCTCTAATCCAGACACAGCAACCACCAGCCCAGCAGTCTTCCTCAGGTCACTTTGATCACCACCTGTCCTGCCAATGTCCTTACCAAATAAAAACTCCTCCATCCGGCACTCAAAGCTCTTGGCAACTTGGCCCCTTCCTAGCTCTGCAGTCCCTTAATCTCCCTCCACACACCAGATATTCAGCCATCCTGGCCCTTAGTCACTCCTCACATGACCAAGTGGCCACCCCTCATGTCAGAAGCATGTTCCTGCCTCATGTCTACCTCTGAGAATCCTCAGTTTCCTCCATGACCCAACAGCCCCCACTGAAGTTACCTTCCCACCCACCTCTGCATGTGTCTTGAGTGGACCGAAATATCTCTACGCTGTCTCCCCCTCAGAACATGAGCCCCTAAGGGCTATTTTTAGCCTTTCTCAGTATCCCATGCTCAGCACAGAGCCTGATATACAATGGTGCTTAATAAATACTTCTTAAGAGTTTCCTCAGCTCTGAAATCCAAACCTGAAGGCACAGTATACTCTAGGTAAGGTCTGACTAAGGCAGAGGACAAGGGGACTATGACCTTCCACACTCCTTCGAGGCAATCTAAGATCTCACTCCTTTCCAGCTACCACACCCCTCCCTGACTCATATTGAGTTTGCCATCCACCAGAAATCCCCCTGGTCTCTTCAGGCTGGTGCATCCCTTAGCCCTAGTGAAATTTCAACTTAGTAGGTACCACTTGAGTTTTGGAGGGTCAAGATTGCGCATCTTAACTGGTGGTCACTGTGTAAGCAATCCTTCCCAAATGTCATCAGCGAACTTGATGAGTACACCTCCAACGCCTATCCATACCAATGATCTGTACAGTCAGAACAGCACAGGGCTGTGGTCAAATCCCTAAGGCACGCCACCAAAGACCTCCAGCCACCATTAGTGATTCCCCTTTGTGTCCAATCTACCAACTATCTCCTATCGATCTATCATCAGTCCAGTACAAGATGCTCCAACTTCTCCAAAGAGTAGCAGAACGTTGACATATTTAAACACTTTTAGGAAAGAGTAAGCAATATCTAAGAGCCATGTTAGAGGCACTACTGAAAAAAAAAAAAGGAACTAAGGTCCGCCTCGTGTGACCTGTTCTGGCCAACAGCATCACCTCCTTTCTTCGAGGGTCACTCTGGAGCTAGTTAATAATGTGTTCCACAATGCTGCCAGGAATCAACGTGCCACACTTGCTGCCCAACAGTTGGCAGCCTTTTCTCTCTCCTTCCTTTGTTATTTTTTTTAATCAGGACATTTCTCCAGCTCAGCTCTGACTCACCTCTCCCAATCTCCACGATCTTCTAATCTCACATCTGCCAGCCTGAGAATGAGACTGTCTGGGCCTGATAGCTCGACTTCTCAAGGGGAACTTTCTCATTCTTTCTCCCCATACTTATCTCGGGCACCAACACCCTGTCCTTTCTGTCCTTTCCAGTCCAAAGGACATGTTCCTCAGTGGAGAAGTCAGACGCAAAGCAAGGACTAGGGAGCGCTTTGCCTCACTGCATCCACCCAGAGCACTGACCCTCTCTCTTCCCTTCTCTGATCCTCTCATTCCTACAATATGAATTAGGGAGAAACCACAAGTCTCTCCTCCCCATCGTCCTCAGCTCACTCCAAGCCTCAGCATCCTGGACGCCATTCTTTCAGGGAATGCCGCTCACCCCTCCTCACTACAACTTCTTCCAAATCTAAATTGGAGGGTGAGTCAATCAGGACTTACTGAGAGCACCCCGTGTGCCAGGCCCTGTGATAGGGGCTGAGACAGGCATTGTGAACAGAATAATTCCCATTCCAGTGGAGAACTCTGTTTCCCCAAATGCAGAGTGTGTGTCAGACCATGCCCATGGCTCAGGCATCTCTCTCTGTTACTCATTCCTCCAGCCTGCCCTCTTGGATTGGGACTCTGTGTTGGGGGGCTGAAGGGGGCACTTCTCTCTGGAGGGAGGGCCTGGCTCTTGCTTGGTTCTGTTGCATTCTCCTGGGTCTGTCTTGGGCTGCCTTCTCTGGGTGCTGAGGCTGTGTTTTTTCAAGGATCTCAGGGGTGACTGGCAAACTTTCAGGGCTGCCCATGGCCACCTGATCCAGGGCAAAGTCTGATTGCTGCCCTCGTGGTCTGACCCCAGGGTGGGTCTGGGACCCAAGTGTGTGCTTGCTGGTCTCTTTCCCTTCCCCCAACTTCAACTCCAGCTGCTGCTGGCCATACCTCAGACCACATTTCCAGCGGCAACAGGAATTGTTTCCTTATGCTGCCTGTATCCTCAGCCCCTACCACAGCACCTTGCACACAAGGGATGCCCAGTAAGTCTTGATTGACTGTTGGAGTGGGGCCAGGGGATGGGTCATTTCATCAGGCCCCACGGTTGCCACTCACTCACCTTTGTTAGCCGTCGCCATGGAGTCTCTGCCCGATGCCAGTCAGCTGAAAAGCAGAGCTCCCAATGCCAACTCAGCAGCTGCCCATACTCCAAGAGGAACCACAACAGGAACCTGGAGGAGAAGGGGAGGTGGGAAAGAGTCAGGACTCCTCCCAACCGATCACCAATTAAGAGCCTACTATGTGCCAAGTGATAGGGATACAAAAACAGGCAGAAGATAGTCCCTACCCTCCAGTCTGTTGGGGGGCAGCAGCGGCAGGGCTTCAGGTGTGAAGATGTATGGTGTGAAGATGTGAAGATTCAGGCAGGGCAGGGGGAATCTAGGAGGTTAAAGAGGGACCTGGGAAACAGCTGGAAGGAAGCTAATCAGGAAGAAGGGAAGGAGGGAAGGAAGGAAGGGAGGGAGGAAGGAAGGAAGGAAGGGAGGGAGGGAGGGAGGAAGGGAGGAAGGAAGGAAGGAAGGAAGGAAGGGAGGAAGGGAGGGAGGAAGGGAGGGAGGAAGGGAGGAAGGAAGGAAGGAAGGAAGGCAGGGAGGGAGGGAGGGAAGAAGGAAGGAAGGGGCATTTATTGAGCACTTGTTGAATTGCCAGGAATCATGCCAAGTGCCAGGTCCTGCCCTCAGAAGACTTACATCCTAACAGGAGAAGATAATTCCCAGAGAATACGGGGGACCAGAGAGGCAGAATTCAAGCCCTGTTCTGATTGACTCCAAATCTCTCCCTACACCTTTGGCGACCAAGTCCTTCAAGCCCCCACTGAGTGATCATCTTTGGGATTTTTATGTTCAGAACGGGGTATAACCCCACAATAGATCCCCCTCCTCTAGGGTCAAAAAACTCTTAACCCTGTTCCATGGACTAGAAATGCTGATTTGAGAGCTAACAGAGATCCCAGAAGTCATCTAGTCCCACAAGGAAATGGAGGCCCAGAAAACCTAAGTCAGAAGAAGGATTTGAACCCTGAGCCAGTGTTCCCTCCTCACTTCCCAGACCAGGGCTCCTTCTCTCCAAGGGTTCTCCCACAATCACCACAGGCTAAGCAAGGTAAGATAGCCTCAAGTCCCCTCAACTCCTCCCAGCTCCCAGAGTGGGGGCCCTAGTCTTAACCAATAAAGGTGTATTAAGGCCTGGATTTGGGAAACAAGGCTGTGCACCCACAGTGGGGGACAGGATGGGGAAAAGTCACCTGCTAGGGAGTTGATGAGATGAGGTCAAAGGATCGGGTACAAAGTCTGTCCCCAAACATCCCCTGCCCGAGGCAGTCTGGACTTCCGAATGCCTTACAAGTCTCTGGAAACACCCACATGAGTTCCAGGGAGCTGGCTCCAAGTACAGATGACTTCACAGGCCGCTGACCCAGAGCCCTTGCGCCCACCCAGAGAGACCCCGGGTATGCCCTGCAGAGCTGCTGACATTTGGCAGATGGCAAGGGGCAAGCTGAGGCCACAAAGGGGTGGGAGCTGCCAGGGGCTCCTCCAGCCCTCCCTCCCACCCACACCAGGCCAAGATGTGCCCTTCTAACTGGGCTGAGGAAGGAGGAAGCGCTTTGGCCTCTATTTCAAATTCTCTCTTGTTCTGGCCCCATCAAGTTACCCACTTACATCTGATTTCTTAGGCTGGCTCTTATTCTCCCCATTTTACAGCATCCCAGAGAGGTCAAGGAGTCTTGCCCAACGTAACACAGCAAATCCACAGGCCAGGGGAAGTGGGACATCCAGACCAGTAGACCAGGAAGCCCCCTCCCCTTTTCCACAGACTTAATGGGGGGAGAGCCAGTCACTTCAGGAGATGGGGGCAAGAGTAATTCTCCCCCTTTCCTGAATCCCAGCCCCCTTTCTGGCCCATGAGTCTGGAGACTGACGCATGGAGTTTGCTGAAACAAGAAGTCTGTTCCTTTGGCCTTGCCCTCACACAGCAACAAAAGCCTACAGAGGGGGCCTGCTGGGCCATTGTCTAAAATGGGTCATGGGGGAGAGGAGAGGAGCTCCTCCCAAGGTGCTCTGCTCAGGGGTCTGTGGAAGCAGCTGCCTCTATGCCTGGAGAGTGTCCCACATGGCAGGGAGGGAGACAAGAACAATGACAGATTCTTAGCTGGCATCTGGAGACTTGCACAGAGCTCTCCTGTGTACTTCTGAGCCTCAGGAACACCCTGGAAGGCTGGAACTAGATGTCTGACCCATTTTACAGATGAGGAAACTGACGCCCCACAAGGGGAAGTGAGGCAATTCACTTTCATCCTGCACCCACATCTCTGCCCACAGGTATGCCAGGCTGGATCCAATCCGGCCCAGTCTAATAGTGATGACAAGAACAAGCATTGCCCCCATCTCTTTAGGGTTCACAAAGTGCATGCTGGAGGCATGAGGAGCATTACGTCCATTGTCTGGATGGGGAAAGAAAAGCTAGAAGGGTTACATAGCTAGTAAATGTGGGAGATGGGAAAGAGGATAAGGTTACACTGGGAGGGTGAGGGTGGGCCCTGCAGCTACATCTTCCCCTCCTCTACCTCCCCCCCCACTCCCCACACTTCTCTTTGCCCCTTAGGTCCCTGAGCCCACCTGCTCACTAGCCTCCCTGTCCAATTGTCCCCTTCTACCCAGACAGATCACTGTAAAGTCAATGAATTTTTATCATGATCCCAAAGCACTTAGAATTGGACCCGGCCTCTCAGAACTCCTGAGGGACACAGCGTGAGCAGGTTTGGGCAGAGAGTGAACCCCCTGCTCTACCCCAAGGGCCCCCACCTGCTTCCCAAGGGCACCGGACTCCCATGCCAAGGATCAGGGCCACCACTCACTGGCACATACTTTCATGGGTCCCTGTGCACATGTGGTCTCCCTGACTGAAAGTGAGCCCCTGGAGGGCAGGGACAGCCTCATTTTTGCTTTCCTATCTCAGTGCAGTGGAAACACACAGTAGGAACTGACTAAACGTTTAGATTTATAGTCAGATGACCTTGAGCAAGTCACATTCATCTTCAGGGGCAGAAAGCAGAGTGGATCCTTTAGCCCACAGGCTCATGTGCAGGCTCTGGGGTGCCAGGGTCGGGTCTGACCAAAATGATGGCTGCTCCCCCTGCTCCCTCATCTGTAAAATGACCTTTCCTTGTAAGGCCTCTCTGTCCAGGGTGGAGCACTGAATGGTGAGGCTGGACCAGACACAAGGGGACAATGCCCTGGAGATGGGTGGCACAGGGCAGCTGAGAAGAGAAAAAGAGGCCAGGGTAAGGGAGGGCCCGCACAAGCCTAGCATCCTAGACTTCAGTGCTGGAAGGGGCCTGGGAGGCCACAGAGTCCAGTCTCTCCATTTTACAGATGCAGAAATGGAGAGGCACAGAGACGAAATGAAAAGAAGTCAGGATCTGGCCCCAGGTCTCTGCTGAGTCCAACCACCATGGCTTGTTATTGAGTAGAACAATTCTAAGGGAAGGCTCTTGGATTCATCCATGCAGCAGAAAGCAGGCTGGGCTTGGGCTCAGCAGAGACCTGGGTTCGAATGACGTCTCCAACACCCCCTCATTCCAGAGCTTTACTCACCCCAGTCACTTTCCAGATTCACCAAAACCCCGCCCTCCAGACACCCCCATCCCCCATGGATTGCCTCCCCCACAGAACAGAAGCTTCTTGTAGGCACTGTCTACCTCAGCACAATTAATAAATGCCTTGCCTTTTATTCAATCCCTCACCACAGGCAAACCACTCTACCTGGGAGCCTCAGTTTCCTCATCTGTGGAATGGCCATAACCCCTATCTTGCCTGCCCCCACAGGCTTGTTCTAAGGCTCAAACTGGGTAATGCAAACCCTACCGTCCTACATAAGTGGCAGCTATTTTTAATATCTAATTTATTTTTGATTCCACCTATTCCAGGAAAGGCCAGGCTATTCCAATCTCCAAGCCCAAACTGCAGAGGGTAGGGGGCCCAGGGGAGCCAGGCCCTGGGCACTGCGGCCTGATGAGCAAGCTTGGACCTGCCCACCTAAGCTACTCAAGGAAGCGGAGGAACGTTTCTGAGTCCCCTCCTGAAATCACTTTTGTTCCAGGGGTTTTTGGTCCATACCTGTCTGGTTGCCTCAGTGCTGGTGCCCTCCTGGTGTGCAAACTCCTTCCATCAGTTCAGATCAGCAAGCCCTCTCTCCAGAATGGAGAAGTGAGAGGTACCTGACCCCGGTCAGAGGCAGGACTCAAATCCAGTTCTCCTGATTGTAAAGCAGGCTCTCTCCCTGCTGTGTAGTAGGCAGGAACCTACTGTATCTGTATCCCCCAGAGCCTCCCACGGTCAAGAGTGGGTGCTTAACACATGTGGAATTAAACTGAATCTATAAATGAGGGGCCCGTCTAGGGCCAGGTGGGCAGAGGGGCAAGAGGCCTGGGTTCAAGTCCCGACTGCCCATTCCTGCCTCTCTCTGCTTCCCTCTGTTCCCTACTGAGAAGATTGGGCTGTGGGACCAAACCGGTCATATAAGACATCACTATCACTGAGATTATTTCCAACATCCCTTCTACCTCCAAGACCCATGATCAACAGGGTCCCATCCTATGATAACTCGAAGATCAGAGCAGTGTGCAAGGGCCTCAGTTACTTCATCAGTAACTTGAGGAGGTTGGGGGAGATGAGCCCTAAGGTCCCCCTCTAAATCTGTGATCTGAAGGGCAGCCAAAGGAGGCGGTGGGGCCCTCCCACAGCTGCAGGCCCTGAGCGGGGAGCCTCCAGCGAGGTCCTGGCCATGGGAATTGATGGGAATTCTGCTCATGAGGACAGACATCTGGCCAAGGCTGCAAGGGATCGCACTTCCCCCCACCCCTTTCCTTTTTTAAACTCCTGCCTCAGCTGATGAGGAACTGTTTTCAAACAAGACTTCCGGCTGTGAATGGACAACCCAATCGGGAAACTTCTCTGCAGGCCCCCACATCTGTGGGTGGGATAGGGGGGTCACCCACCCTTCTCTCGGGGAGGAGGAACCAAAGATCAGCTTCCTCATCCTCATCCTCCTCTTCCCAGAAGCTTCTACATCAGACCACAGGTGGAACCATGGCTCTCCCCACCGTCCCCAGCAAAGGGTTCTCTGACTATGTCAGAGAGGGCCAAAGCCCCGGGCCCTCGAGGTCCCAGTCTCCCCAGAGGGTCCCTCGGGTCTCGGCTCACTCTTGCTTTTGCCACATCCCCCTGGGTACTCCTGGAAGGAGGCAGCAGGACTGGAACTGGGAATGTCTGTGGCCCTGGGAAGGGAGAGAGGGACAGGACAGAGCAGGATCTGGGGGGAGGGAGAAGCCAGGATGATAGCTTGGCATGGGGCTCCCCCCATCCAACTGGCAGACTCCCATTGGAACAATTACACTTGCTCGAACTAGGGGCAAAGATGTTGTTTCTGAGCTGCTCAAAGATCCCTCCCAAGCCACCTCTGCGTAGGTTTATTTATCTTAATTTTATATATATATATATATATATATATATATATATATATATATATATATATATATATATATATATATATATATATATATATATATGCTTACGCTGAAGGGCTGGTTCTCTCCTCAGCACTCATTCCAATGAAAGCTGACTATGAGCACAGATGGTTTCAGTCTTTGCATCTGAATCCTCAGCACCCAGCATACAGTAGGCCCTTAATAAATGCTTGTTGAATGAGCTGAGGATCGTAGATGCCACCCAGGCCTGCTCCCTCATTTGACAGATGGCCCCAGAAGGTTATTTACTGAAAGTGACACCCACAGGAAGAAGCAGGGCAGGATCTGAACTCGGTACCCTTCACTGTAGCAAGCCTGCAAGCGTTATTGCCATGCCTAAAGGCGGAGCACTCAGAGGCAAAGACCCAGTCACTCCACCCTAGTTACAGCCCTGGGAAATGCTAAGTCCTAATGCTCATCCCTGAATCCTGCCTGACAGCACACTGGGAAAGTAGAGGCCATGGCTGCAGTAAATGTAGGACACTATCTTCACCTTCCCTTTTCTGGTCTTCAGTTCTGTCCCCCATCATTAAGATGGGGGGTCCGGACACTGGAGTTGAAAAGCACCTAAGAGGCAATCCTGGCTCCCACTTCCTGGCAAGTCATGGCCCCTCTAAGTCTATCTCCTCATCTTTAAAACGGGGACAACAGTATCCCACCCAGGATCTTGCCTAGCCTCGCTGCCTCCATGGGAGGATAGGCTGTTGTACTCCTGGGGTACAGATGCTAACAAGCATGGTGAACAAATCCTCCCCCAATTCCCCACACTGGGTGTGCCTGGGCTCCCTGGGGCCTGCTTCCTTGCCCATTGCTTCATTTTCCCAGTAACAGGAGACACTGTCAAAACCCACCAGGCCTTCAGGATGGCATCTCTGGGCCCTGATGGAGAGGAGGAGGCAGGGGCAGCCGGCCTAGGGCGGGGCTCTGTTTCTTTGGCCTGCTGGCTCACTGGTTGTGATGGCTCAGAGGCCTGGCTGGACATACTGGAACAGTGCTTAAGTCTGGCCCAAAGACCAAGCACACAGCGGGGAATTCTGGTTTCATTCAAGCCAGCAAGTGCTTGGGCCAAATATCAACCGGGGACCCAGCCCTGCACTCCTTGAAGGGAGAGAAGAAAGGAAGCCTCGGGCTGGCCCTCTCGGGGTTCTTGAGGCACAGAAGAGGACAGGATCAGAGTTAGCTTCAACAGGAAATCCTAGATTCTTGGAGCTGGAAGGGGCCATCACCAAGTCCCATCTCCCCTGGTACCAGAATCCCATCTATGTGACTAACAGGTAAGCAGCTAGCCAGCCAGCCACTGGCCGCGTACTTCCAATGAGCTCTAAGATGTCAGTGAGGCAACAGACATTTACTGTACAAGCCCTTGCTTCGGGGAGTCAGGAGACCCGAGTCCAAACACACATATGTGGGCCTTGGCTGTCTGCAAGGTGTTCCCATTCCAAACCTTGGCAACTCTGAAGTATATGGAAATGTAAAGTATCAACAGCATTGTGGCCGCTATGTCTCCAGGGACATCCTGCCCCTCCCCAGACAGATGGGCTCCCCTTATCCCACACTTCCTGCCAACTCATGGCCCCTCTGAGCCTTAGTCTACTCATCTAGAAAACAGGGATAACAACATTTGCTCTCTACAGACCTGTCCCTGTCACTGAGACCTGGCCTCTGACCCAGGAGGTCAACAACAGGAACATGACTGTATCCCAGGAGACAAGGTTACAGGACGGATTAGCAGATGGAGGTCTGTCCAGCTAGGTGACCTTGGTCAAGTCAGCTAGCCTCACCTATTGGGGAGGGAATGAACTACAAGGCCTTTAAGGTTCCTCCCAGCTCCACATCTCTGGTCCTCAGAGTAAGGAGTAAAAGGAGCCCCAGGGATCCTGACCATCCGAAATCCTCTGAAATTGGTCTTGAAATCCATCCTATGTCTTCCCCACTACTTCCTAGGCCATGGTTGGGAGGGGTTGGAGTTTTTTGGGGGGGGGCAAGGGGAGAAGCATAGAAGGAAACTCTAGAAAAGAGTCCTTTTATATTCTTCCAAGCCTGAGCTTCTACTAAGGGTCTCCTCACCTGGACATCTTACACACACACACACACACACACACACACACAGGCACACACACACAGACACACACAGACACACACACAGACACACACACAGACACACACACACACCCCTACCTCTCTGAAGATCCCAGAAAGAGACAAAGCGCAGTCAGAGACTACAACTGTGGAGGAATCTCAGAGCTTATCTTGGGGTCCCACTCCTTCCTTTGACAGATGAGGAGACCCAGGTCTCCAGGATTCAAACCCAGGTCCCAGGGACCCAGATGGAGACCACTTCTCATGAAATAACCTGATTTAGCCCATGGAGAACACATGGCACACTTGGGGAGGGTGTCCCTTCCATAGTTCATTCCTCCATTAGCCTTTTGGGTTCTTTAAATCTACCTAAAGAATTGAGGAGTGGAAGAGATGTCACCCCACTCTTCCTCAATCTACTCCACCTACCCAAGACACTGAAGGGGGAAGCATCTGGTCCATCCCTCCCCAACCAGGCCAGCCAAGGAAAGCTTCCCCAAAGCATAGCAGTGATGAGGAGGGGGAGAAGCCTTGGCCAAACAAGTAGAAGGGGCATTACTGAGGGAAAAAGGCACAATTCTGATGACATCAAGTCTAAGACCTTCCATGGCTGCTTCCTGGGACAGACCCACCAAGTCAGCCTAAAGGTCATTAGATCCCAAGGCAAATCTCCCTTGGGCAAGCAGCCCAGGCCAGGGGAAGGGAGGAGAAACTCCCAGGCAGGGGAGGCCTCCCTATGGTGCCCAGAACACCCCCCTTTCCTCCATAGCCTGGAGAGAGGAGAAGATTCCATCCCCCAGAAAGCAGGTGGGGAGGAGGGCCAGGTCATTCCCCAGCGGGGCAGGCAGCGGGCACATTCATTCCCAACCCACTTTCCTGGGCCTCCGGCTGGCTCTCACATAATCACCCGCACTCCGCACAATTACCTAGGAAACTGACGCAGGATCTCGGCTGCCCCCGGGCTCTTGTCAGAGATTACCTGCCTCCTTCTCGGTCCCCAACCAGGCCAGGAGGAGGAGGGCAGGAGGGCCTGACCCGAAGTGACTGGGGCAAGGTCACTCCAGCCAAGGCGCTGAGGGGCATGGGAGGGAAAGCCACCCCTTCCTCAGATGGTGCTGGGGCTCTGCATGGTCCCTCACCCACACAGACTCAAGCTCAAGATACAGCTTCATCCATAACCTCCTGCCTGACAGCCCCTCCCCATTCCCGCAGGATTGTCAGCCTTCTGGACCCCCGCCCCACCTCCTCCACGCCCCCTCCCCTCCTTCCACCGGGTTCGTGGGAAATGGGGGGGGGGGTACCAGGGACCACACCCCAAGGGACCTAAAGACTGGGGTTCAAGGATGAAGAAGAGAAGGGGGCTTATTTAGGCCCTGGAGAGGTTAACTGGGTACCGCCAGCACCACCACCCCCATTCCTAAAGGATGATTGGGAAAGAGGCGTCCTCAACTTTTGTTTCTACCCGACTCTCCCACCCCAAGCTTGAACGGCTCAAGGGGCTCGTTCCCTAACCCGGCCCAAGAGGAGCGGGAGGAAGGCATAGGCAGCCTCCCATCTAAGAAGGGTTGGGAGGGGGGAAATGAGCCCAGGAGAAGGCAGAGCAGAAGGAGTGATGGGGAGAAGAGGAGGGGGCAGTGGGAGGAGGGAGAAAGGGAGACAGGGAGGAGGGAAGGGGAGGGAGGGGAGGATGAGGAAGGCACTATCCATACTCCACAGACGGAGGGGGAGAGGCAAGGCCAGGGAAAGAAGGTGAACAGGAAGGAGACGGACCAACAGGGAGATTGTAATAGGGAAATAACAATGAGTGGGGGCAGAGGGGAGGAGGGGGGCAGATCAGCAGCTCAGGGGAGTGGGTGGGGTACCGAGGGAGGGCAGTTCAGTAAAAGAGGAAAGGAGGGAGGAGAGAGGGAGGGAGGAAGGAGAAGAGGAGCAGAGGGACAGGGCAAGGAGGGGAGCAGCGCAGGAGCAGGTGCGGCCCGCGCGGGGCCGGGGCTCCGGGGGCTGGGGCCGGGGCACCGGGGGCTGGGGCCGGGGCTCCGGGGGCTGGGGCCGGGGCTCCGGGGGCTGGGGCCAGGGCACCGGCGGCCGGGGCTCGGCGCCGGACAAGCCGCGTCCGCAGCAGGGCTTCGTGGCCAGGCCGGGCCGGGCCTGGCTGGGCTGGGGCAGGAGCCGACCGAGTGCCCGGGGCTGCGGGCCGGAGGCGGCGCGGCGGGGCCTGTGCTCACCTGTCAGGACACGCTCCGCTCCGGCCCGGCTGCGCGGGGCTCGGGCTCCGCCGCAGCAGTTAGCGCCGCCGCCGCCGCCTCTCAGATAGCTCAGGGTCCAGGCTCCGCACGCGGCTGCACCCCCTGGCCCCGGCAGCCCGCAGAACCTTCCCGGCGGCTCCACACACCCACCCCGGACACGCCCCCATTGCCTCCCATTGGTCCGGATCACTGGGCGGGGATTCCGCCAGGGTCTCTCCGCCACTCGAGGCGGGGGGTGGGAGGGCCGTCCGGAGAGATGGGGGCGTGGCTAGAGCGTCTGGCCTCGGGTCTACAGCCAATAGGCTGTCTCCGGGGCGAGAAATAAAGGAAAGGCGACTCCATTGATGGGCGGGGCTTCGGTGGCTACACTGTAGCCCGGTTTGGAACGTTGCGTCACGTGGAGGCAGGCGGGGGCGCGGAGCCCCTCGGGGTGCTCTAGGAGAGCGAGACGTGAGGCCGCAGGGTGCACGATGTACCCCGAGTGTTCTGGCTCCTCTCGCCCGCCCAGACCTCCCCGGGCGACTGCGGGAGGCTGGGGGCGTCCGGTGCCCCGCGGCTGGAGCGCTGGGCCTCCGCTGTCCGCGCAGAACGTGCAGCCGGCAAGGACCTTAGAGCTCCTAGGACAGCTTCAGAGCGGCAGGCTCTGCCCTTCCCGGCCGTCTGGTCCAGGGCTTCTGAGCCTCCTCTGGGTCCTGGACCCCCCACCGGCCCCTTCTCTGCATAATGCTTTTAAACACATACAATGTGGAGATTACAAAGGAAATCCGGCTGTCAAAATATTTTTTTACAAAACTCCCCGACTCTAAATGAAGAACCCCTGGTCTAATGCAACCTCCTTTTACGGAGGAGGAAACAGATGGGGGCGGGACTGTTGAGCCAGAGTTTCCTCATGCCCATAATGATACCCTCGGTAGTTTCAGCGCTGGGTCATCCTAAGGGTCCAATAATCAATGTCAATACACGATTGCCAAGATTTGCGTAGTGCTTCAAGTTTGTAAACTGTAAAGCACTTTACAGATATCTCCTTTTAATCTCACAATAATCCAGGGAGGCAGATTGTCCATCCTCATTTGACGGAAAATAGGTGAACTCCTTGAAGACTGTATTTTTTTGCCTGTTTCCCCACTCAGCGCTGATTGACACATAGTAGGCACCTCACAAATGTTTCTGGACTTGAAAGCATTTTATAAACGTCAGCTGTTGTTACAATGATCATTGTCCAAGGTCAGACAGAGAGGGCAGAGAAGAGCTGAGAGCTGAACGTACTGTGCCCAGACTCCAGCTAGAGTGGGGATTTGTCTCTTCTCTAGTCCTTTTAATAGGTGCTGTTCCCCTCCTGCCGCCCTGCCCCCATGGGCACGGGAAGCAGACGGCTTTTGTCTGTCTGCTAAGAGCAGTAAGAGATAGTCTCTAAGCGCACCGCCTCACCCCACCCCACCCCACCCCCGTCCACGCTGTGGAGCTGGAATCCTAGAACCCTAGAATTTAGGTCTGGAAGTGGCCGTAGAGGTCAGTTGCTCTAACCCACTCATTTTCCAGATGAGGAAACCGAGGAGACTGAAAGATCTGGACAAAGTAACACACAGGTGACAGACACGGGACTTAAACTCGGGTCCTTTGATGACTAATTCACCGTGTTCTCTCTACCCCATCGCACTGCCTCTCCCACATGTAACAGATGGGGAAACTGAGTCCCCCGAATGACTCCACCAAGATCACGTAGGTAACAAAGGTCAGACACTCTTTGGAGAGGCTGTGACTTAACATGCAGGCTTTTTCTACTGCCAAGCCAAGTAGGATATGGAAAGCCACTCCGAGCCAAAGGTGAGCCCCCACCCCCACCCCCAAGGGAGAAGAAACACGCGAGCGGAATCTTGAAAGAGGGAGGAAATTTGGATTTTCAGAGAGGAGCCAGCCGTGTGGACCAAACTCAGCCGAGGGAGGAGAGAAGAGCGGGGAGGGGGAGGGGAAACAATGCCAAGGCTGAATGGGGCTAGCTGAACAAAGCTCTGGCTTTTGTACATAGAAGGCGCTGGTCGAGATGAATTGAACTGAAATCTCATCCAGGAATTTAATTGAATTACTGGGCAGCTCCGGCCACTTCTATCCTTTGCTTAGAGTTCCAGGCCCTTAGGCTAAGCAGAATTCAAATATCCCCTTCCACAAAACAGCCCTTCAAACGCTTGAAAACACTCGGCATAGGTATCTTCACAACGGGTCAGGACCTGGAAGCAGAAAAACCTGAGTTCGAAACCTTCCTCAGACCCTGGCTACTTGACCTGGGCAAGTTATTACCAAGGGTGGGGAACCTGTGACTTCGAGGCCACATGGCCCTCTACGTCCTCAAATGCGACCCTATGATGTGGCCTCCAGGCTGGAGGTCCCCCACCCCTGACTCCCAGCCTTTTCGTCTGTGAAATGCCACTCTGGTAATAAACTACATGATGCACTTTGAAAAATTCCACAAATGCTGGCTATTAGTATTTTCCTATTTCTTCCTTACAGGGAAGTCTCTGAAAAGGCTTACTGCACAGAGTGGGTGATGAGGCATCCCTGTCTGTCTGTCATCCAGCACTTAGGCTAGCTAACTTCATCAATCTATCAACAAGTATTTATTTATTCATCGCCAGCTTGGCCTCAGGGTAATACATTTTTTGACCACTGCAAAGAGAATTCAGGGTCAATTCCTATGGAAAGTGAACCCAGACTTGCCCTTTCAACTGGAGCATATCCAGAGAAGGGTGACCGGGAGGAGGGGGCGAGACACCAGACACTTCACTGAACACGAATCAGTTAAAGGAACAGGGTGTTCTTAGCCAGGAGAAGGGAAGCTTTAGGGGAGGGACTTGATGGTTGTTCAGGTGTTTATTTGAAGGGCAATATTAAAATCCTACAAGAACTAGGAAGAAGGGGTGGAAATGGATGGGCTGAAAATTTAGGCTCGGTAGAATCAATTGTGGAATCCATTAGTCTAATTAAAGTACCTACTGTGTGCCAGGTACTATGCTAAATCTTTGGGAGGGAAAGAAGTGAAACAATTCGGGTTCTCAAGGTGCTTGTCTCTTAAAAAAAAACTCCCTAACTGGAGGTAATCGGGTTGTCTCTTTCATCTTAGATTCTGAAGCTAGAGGTTAACCTCAGGCTTTCTCTGGGCAGAAGTGGGTCTCAAACTCTCATTTCATAGAATCATGAATCTACAGGACAAAGAGGGTCATAGAATGGTGGTATTTTCATAGATTGAGATTTGGAAGAGATCTAGTGCCACTATCTCAGTTGAGTGACTTGCCTAAGATCATACAAGGACCAGACCCAAGATTCAGATCCAAGCCATATGCAGAGAGCCCTTTCTACTTCGCTGGGCTGCTTCCTGTGTATTTTAAATCTCCTGGGCTTCTCTATTCCTTCTAAATCATCTAAATCATCATCTCTGCTCTGAAATGCTAATGAGATGATGCAGATGTGTCTGAGAAAGGGACAAAGGGCTAAGGCAAAATGTGCCTGGAAGGAGAATGGGGAGAGGCCTGTGTCTGTAGGAGAGGCCTCCTGCTCCCCAAACTGAGGCCAGATGCCTTCGGAAACTTGAAAATGTTTCTCCCCAAGCCCCCAGGGTATGCTGTACACCATCAGGAAAGGAAACAGCAACACTGACTCTGCTGTGGTTACTGACTCTCAAATCACCAATCAATACTGTGGAGATGGGAATTTATTGGTTCTTTCCTCAACAGGCCATGTGTCCAGTCCCCAAGCACCAGGCTTTCCTTGGTCCATCCATGCCTCCACACTGCTGCCTACCTACTAGAGAGAGCTCATTTGGGCCTGTTGACTTGAAAACTTGGTTAAAGAAAAGGCAACAGGCTAAATGCATACATTTTATGATTTAATTAATTAATTAATCAATTCCCTATTAAAGAAAATGGTAACATAATGCATTATGGAGCCAGAAATGTTCTGGCTACCCAGTGCAGAAATCTTCTGGCTTATATACATTTTGCTGTGAGAAAGGAACTCTCCTAGTTGAACAAATCATAAATTTAGTAAGACAAGACAATTAACAAAGTAATGTTGGTCAGGCCTTGCGATTCCAGGCTGGGTAGACATATGTCTCGGTGACAAGGAAGGAAATCCCACCACTAGTGAGTGGCAGGCTTCCTGCCCTAAACAGAAAACTGACATAGGAAAGGGTAAACAAAGTTCAGTAGAAATTACGACCTAAGATGTCTATGTTTTCTTTACCATTAATATGCCATAACATAGTATATGCCTATAGATAATAAGATATAAAGGAAAGTCCCATTATTCAAGATAGTATCTTAGGTTAAAGGTCTCCTAAGGAATGTAGAGTCAGCCTTGGCTGGCTTTGTTGACATAGGAAGAGGCACCCTCTGAGTTTGCTTCAGAGAGAACAAAGAGATTATTCCAAAATTTTATATTAAACGTTATCCAGCCCCATCACTCCCTTCTTAAATAACTTAAATAATAAAGCGTTACATAAAGTGGAGTCCTCTCTCCACCACCAGCAGCAGAGAATATACCAGGGCTCCTCCTTTCTGATCTGAGTTTGACTCTAAATGCTTCCAGAAATCCCACTTTCTCCAGGAAGTATTCCTGGATTGATCTAGCCCAGAGCTAGTCCTATAGGCCTGTTTTCTAATCCACCAGTTTCCATCTTGTATAAACCAAGGCCCAGTGAATAGGGTGCCAGGTTTGGAATCCAGAAGACCTCCAATGAAATCCTTCCTCAGACGCTATCTATATGACCTCCTGCCCCAAGCAATTCATTAACTGCTCTGTGCCTCAGTTTCTTCATCTGTAGAATGAGGAGGTTGGACTCTTTGACCTCTAAAGTTCCTTCCAGCTCTAAATCTATGATCCTGTGGTTCCTCCAGCTGTTCCTGTCTACACACATACACCACACACACACATACACACACAATTATATTGTAGATACTGTATGTGTTCACTTATATGGGTATACCTAATCTCCCCTATTAAATTATGAGTTCCCTGAAGGCAGGAACTGCTTCACTTTTATCCCACACACATACTTCCCTCCCTCCCTTTTCCACCTCCAACCCTCAACCCTGCTCTACTCCCAAGGACAGAGCCCAGCATAGGGTAGGACTATAATAAATCCTTGTTGGCTGAACCCCAGAATCATTAGAGGGTTCAAAGGAAAGGATGTAGATAAAGTGATTTGAAATTTTCAAACACTGTATTAATGTTGGCTAACATTTTTGAGCATCGTATCAATTCCAAATGAGATGATCTCGCCAAAAGGCTCTTCAGGAAGTTGGGGGGACTTGGCTATGTGTATCTGGGTCAGCAGCTCACTCAGTCCTCTCCCTTGCTCGTGTGGCAACGCCACTAGACCAGGGGCTCCCTGAGGGCAGAACCCCTACTTTACTCCCTCAGAAGATGGATTAGGGGAAAGAGAAGAAATGGAGAAGAGAACAGAAAAGAGAAAGAGAACAAGAGGAAGGAGGAGGAAGAGGAGAGAACAGGAGCCAGAGCCAGAGAAGGATGAGGAGGCCAGGGTTTCAGCCTCAGCTTCTGGGGCTCAGACAAAGAGCTTCCTCTGCGCTGTTGATGTCCCTGAGGCCCCAGCCTCTCCTCCCATCACCATGGTGCCCATCACCATGACACCAGGGGATTTCTCGCTCAGACCTAGATAGCCCTCCCTGAGTCCCAAGGCAGGGGCGGAGCAGGTGGAAGATTCAGGCTTGGAATGGACTGGGGTGGGGGGTGGGGGGCGGGGTATGGACCAGGCAAAGAACAGGAGGGAACAAATTGCCTCCTGTGGCATGAGGGAGCAGGCAAAGGCCCTGAGAGCTGGGATGGCCCTGAGAGCTGGGATGCCCCCGAGCCCAGCAGAGGCTCCAGCTCTGTCCTGAGGAGGCCTGACCATGGATTCCCTCAATGCTTCTGTTTTTCTGGAACTGCTGCTATGGGTTGGGGGGGAAGGCATTAGGAAGGGAGAGAGAGAGAGAAGAAGGAGAAGGAAGGAAGGAAGGGAGAGAGGGAGGGAGGGAAGAAGGAAGGGAGGAAAGGAAGAAAGAAAGGGAAGGAAAGGAGGGAAAGATAGGAGGAAGAGAGGGCAGAGAGAAGGAAGGGAAGGGACAGAAGAAAGAATGCTAGAGAGGAAAGAGAGACTCCTCCCAGGGCACACAATGCCTGGGTAGAAGAGTCAGGAAGCTAGGATAGAGTCTCTAACTGGCCTCAGTGTCTACTGGACATTAGGTAGGAATATGGGATAGAAAGACAGTCTCTCCCTCCTGCTCCCCTCCAGGAGCCTCTGGTGTGAGGGAATCTCCATGTCCCCTGACAAGCTCACCCAGCTTCTCTGTTACCAACCCCAGCAGCCCTCTCGACTGGGTTGCTGTGTTACCTTGGCTAAGTCACTTCTCTCTGGGCCTTAGTTCCATCTTCTATAAAATGAAGGGTGAAGTTGTCAGAGATCAAAGGTCCTTCTAGCTCTGGTGACATGGTAGATAGAGTGCTAGGCCTGGAATCAAAAAGACCTGATTTCAAATCATCCCTCACACATGCACTTCCTAGATGTGTGACCCTGGGCAAGTCACAACCTCTGTCTGTCTTACTTTCCTCAACTATAAAATGGGGATAATAATAGCACTACCTCTCAGGGTTGTTGTAAGGATAAAAAGAGATGATGTTCATAAGGCTTATTACCATAAGGCACTACATAAATGCTAGTTATTATTTTTGATATGATCCCTTCCAGCTCTGACATTCTATGACCTAGGAACCCTGGACAGAGCATTCCTCAAGCCTTCTCCTGCTGTTTCCCTTTATCTGGCATCATGCCCTCTTTTCTCCTTTGTCTCTCCAAATTCTTCCTATCCTGTAAGCAAAGTCCTTTGAAAGCCTTAAAAACCACTGAAGAAATATATTATTTTTCTGGATCTCATTAAATCGAGCTTCCAATTTCATCTATATTATCTCATCGATTTTCATAAGGTCAGTAGCACAATATTATTCTATCCATCTTACCAACGAGGAAACCAGGGCTCACACGAAGATGAGGTGACCTGTCTAGTTAATGTGGCTGATACACAGGGGAGCCAGGAACCAAAGCCATGTCACTCTAAGACTGGTCCCCTTTCACCAGGGCTAGGCCAGGTTTTCTATTCGGACCAATGAAGCATCTTTCCAACTAACAGAATCTGTCTTCTCAACAGCCCAGCCAACGACCTTGCCAACAGGATCAGAGACCATGTACAAGCTCTGGTGATCACCTTCCCTCTACATCTTTCACCCTGGAGTCCCACTGTCCTGAGTAGTGCCCATCTTCAGTCATGCTTTCCATAGGTCATTTGGATAGTGGACACCTACTACAACCATCCCATCCCCAGATCTGGAGACAGGACCAAATCATCTGTCATTACTACCAGAAGAAGTATGTCAGTCTATTCTCCTGAAGCCCCACTTATTATCCCTGTAACATTCCAACCCTGCCTGGCCTTTGTACAGTATTTCTCCCATTAGAATATAAGCCCACTGAGGACAGGAAGAGGACATGTATTTATGAAGTAGCTGCTATAATCTTCTATAGTCTTCCCGGGTGAGCAGCAGTGGGACTTGGCAGCCCCCTGGGTGTCTGAGCAGCCTTTTTTTTTTTCTGTCTTAATTTATTTATTTAACTTTTAACATTCATTTTAACAAAATTTTGGGTTACAAATTTTCTCCCCTTTTATCCCCTCCCCCCCCAAACACCAAGCATTCTAATTGCCCCTATGACCAATCTGCTCTTTCTTCTATCATCCCTCTCTGCCCTTGTCTCCGTCTTCTCTTTTGTCCTGTAGGGCCAGATAACTTTCTATACCCCTTTACCTGTATTTCTTATTTCCTAGTGGCAAGACCATTACTCGACAGCTGATCCTAACACTTTGAGTTCCAACTTCTTTACCTCCCTCCCTCTCCACCCCTTCCCTTTGGAAGGCAAGCAATTCAATATAGGCCAAATCTGTGTAGTTTTGCAAATGACTTCCATAAGAGTTGTGTTGTATAAGACTAGCTATATTTCCCTCCATCCTATCCTGTCCCCCATTACTTCTATTCTCTTTTGATCCTATCGCTCCCCATGAGTGTCGACCTCAAATTGCTCCCTCCTCCCCATGCCCTCCCTTCCATCATCCCCCCGACCCTGCTTATCCCCTTATCCCCCACTTTCCTGTATTGTAAGATAGGTTTTCATACCAAAATGAGTGTGCATTTTATTCTTTCCTTTAGTGGAATGTGATGAGAGTAAACTTCATGTTTTTCTCTCACCTCCCCTCTTTATCCCTCCACTAATAAGTCTTTTGCTTGCCTCTTTTATGAGAGATAATTTGCCCCATTCCATTTCTCCCTTTCTCCTCCCAATATATTTCTCTCTCACTGATTGATTTCATTTTTTTAAAGATATGATTCCGTCCTCTTCAATTCACTCTGTGCACTCTGTCTCTATGTGTGTGTGCATGTGTGTGTGCATGTGTGTGTGTGTAATCCCACCCACTACCCAGATACTGAAAAGTTTCAAGAGTTACAAATATTGTCTTTCCATGTAGGGATGTAAACAGTTCAACTTTAGTAAGTCTCTTATGACTTCTCTTTGCTGTTCACCTTTTCATGCTTCTCTTCATTCTTGTGTTTGAAAGTCAAATTTTCTTTTCAGCTCTGGTCTTTTCATCAAGAATGCTTGAAAGTCCTCTATTTCATTGAAAGACCAATTTTTCCCCTGAAGTATTATACTCAGTTTTGCTGGGTAGGTGATTCTTGGTTTTAGTCCTAGTTCCTTTGACTTCTGGAATATCCTATTCCATGCCCTTCAATCCCTTAATGTAGAAGCTGCTAGATCTTGTGTTATCCTGATTGTATTTCCACAATACTTGAATTGTTTCTTTCTAGCTGCTTACAATATTTTCTCCTTGACCTGGGAACTCTGGAATTTGGCCACAATGTTCCTAGGAGTTTCTCTTTTTGGATCTCTTTCAGGCGGTGTTCTGTGGATTCCTTGAATATTTATTTTGCCCTCTGGTTCTAGAATCTCAGGGCAGTTTTCCTTGATAATTTCATGAAAGATGATGTCTAGGCTCTTTTTTTGATCATGGCTTTCAGGTAGTCCCATAATTTTTAAATTGTCTCTCCTGGATCCATTTTCCAGGTCAGTTGTTTTTCCAATGAGATATTTCACATTATCTTCCATTTTGTCATTCTTTTGGTTTTGTTTTGTGATTTCTTGGTTTCTCGTAAAGTCATTAGCCTCCATCTGTTCCATTCTAATTTTGAAAGAACTATTTTCTTCAGTGAGCTTTTGAATCTCCTTTTCCATTTGGCTAATTCTGCTTTTTAAAGCATTCTTCTCCTCATTGGCTTTTTGAACCTCTTTTGCCAATTGAGTTAGCCTATTTTTCAAGGTGTTATTTTCTTCATCATTTTTTTGGGTCTCCTTTAGCAGGGTGCTGACCTGCTGTTCATGCTTTGACTTCATGTCTCTCATTTCTCTTCCCAGCTTTTCCTCCACCTCTCTAACTTGATTTTCAAAATTCTTTTTGAGCTCTTCCATGGCCTGAGCCCATTGGGTAGGCTGGGACACAGAAACCTTGACTTCTGTGTCTTTGCCTGATGGTAAGCATTGTTCTTCCTCATCAGAAAGGAAGGGAGGAAATGCCTGTTCACCAAGAAAGCAACCTTCTATAGTCTTATTTCTTTTCCCTTTTCTGGGCATTTTCCCAGCCAGTGACTTGACCTCTGAATATTCTCCTCACACCCACCTCGCCTCCTGATCCTCCCAGCCAGTGCTTGGGGTGTGAGATTCAAATGCTGCTCCCCAGCCTCGGGGCTTCGGCAGGGGCAGGGCTGCTATTCAGTGTGAGATTAAGTTCAGGTGCTCAGGTCGGGGCAGGGCCGCCTCTCAGGCTCAGTTCCCTCAGGGGGTTTGTGCACAGACCTTCAACAATGGATCTAGGCTCCTGCCTGCTTGGGGAGCCCTGGTCTGCCACTGCCTCAGCTTCTGCCTCCCGAGGGGGCCTGAGTTGTGGGGGCACCCCACTCCCCTCTTGACCCGCCAAAGAGACCCTCTCACCGACCCCTGTCACCTGTGGGTGGAGGGACCTGCATGGCCGCTAGAGATCCCGTCCCTGAAGCCTGCTCGGATCTGTTCCTCTCAGTGCCACGGCCACGGCAGGGCTGGGCTGGGCTCCGCGTCCGCAGCGCAACGGACCTTTTGTGAGAGGTTTGCAGGTCCCTCTGGAACAGAAATCTCCTTCGCTCCACTGTTCTGTGGCCTCACTGCTCCAGAATTCACCGTGAGTTACTTTATACAGATGTTCTATGGGTTGTGGGTTCGGAGCTATGTGTATGCGCGTCTTTCTACTCCACCATCTTGGCTCCGCCCCCTGAGCAGCCTTTTAAGGACTGCACTGATTCACCTCCTGGTATGAGAAAGGGACTAACAAAGGTGGCCTAAAATTCTCTGCTTTACCCAACCCTGGCCTGTTTACTGCAACAGGTAGAGATCCCATCCTATGTTCAAAACACAAAAACAATGTACAAAAACGTCTTCAAAGATCATTCCGCTCACCATCAGTACATGGAATGTGCTCACATGGACAACACAAAAACTAGTAGACTTGAAAGAACAGCTGTTGCTGTGAGAGAACTCAGCAGGCATCACATCCAGTTAGTAGTCCTGAGAGAGCTAGACACATGTTTTTTCTGGAATAGCCACAGTGAAGGGAAGTTCTGTGAAGTTTGTGTAGGTTTTGCAATCAAAACTAATCTAGTCGACAAGCTTGTATGCCTCCTAAAGGGACTGAAATGTGATTGCCACTTGCAGGAAAACACCACGCCACCATCATCAGTGCCTATGCTCCCACCATGATGAACCCTGATGAGATCAAAGAAAATTTTTATGAAGACTTAGAGACCCTTATCATCAATAGGCCAAAAGAGGACAAGCTTATAATTCTGAGTGACTTTACTGCTAGAGGAGGCACAGATAACCATAATGGAGTCAGAAATAGCAATGGCAATGGACACTTGCTATGAAGACTTGTGCATCTTATGACCTCATCACTAACACTGTCTTCCGTTTACTTAGACACAATAAAACTTCATGGATGCACCCTCACAGCAAATGTTGGCATTTAATAGACTATGTCATTGTAAGAAGAAGCAGACAGGAGGTGAGAGTGACAAAGCTCATGTATGGTGCAGAGTGCTGGATTGATCATAGACTTATCCTCTCCAAGCTAAATATTTGCATTCAACAAAACTTTAGCCCCAAGGCAAAATGACTGCCAGAAAAGACTTAATGTCAACAGACTGGGCCCTTCTCTAATCCAGAACAGTTTATTGCTAACTTGGAGGGGAAACTGAGCCTACAAAGATTGGCAACAGTGGAGCAGAAAACGAGTGAGCAACTTTCAGAGATTTTGTGTACAGCACTCCATTTACTCATCTGGGCCAGAACACTTGAAAACATCAACACTTGTTTAATGAAAATGATGGGGAAATTCTTAAACTGCTAAATAAAAAAAAAACAAGAACTCCACAGGATTTACCAGCAGGTTAGTTCATCCATCTCTAAGAAGGCAGAATTTAACTCTACCAAAAGTGAACTACAAGCAAAGTTTAGAGAGATATAGGATTCCTGGTTCACTAAGAAGGCAGATGAAATTTCATTTTACACTGATAATAACAATCCAAAGCACTTTTGTGATACTCTGAAGGTTATTATGGGCCAAAGACCTATGGTGCATCTCAACTACTCAGTGCTGATACAACCACATTGATTAATGATAAGGACATGCATCTGGAGAGATGGGCTGAACACTTCTATAGTGTTCTCAGCAGACCATCATCAATCAATCAATGCTGAAGCCATTGACTGTTTACTTCAGGTTGAAGTCAATCCGCTTCTAACCAAATTTCTAAAAACCTGAAGAAGAACTTTTGAATGCCATTAGACTCCTCTCCTGTGGCAAAATGCCTGGTGCTAATTCTATTCCAGTCAAGATTTACAAGGTAGGTCCATTGTTCATACAAAAGCTGACTAAAATTTTCTGGGTTATATGGAAAGAGGAGGTTATCCCCCCAGAAGTTCAAGGATGCCTCCATTGTCCATTTCTATAAAGGAAAAGGAAATAGGTTGTCCTGTGACAGTCATAGCAGGGTGGGGGACAGGGTGGGGGTATCTCATAGTCATTGCTGGCAAGATTCTTGCCAGAGTCCACTTTAAGAGGCTGGTCTTTCACTTGGAAGATGGTCATATACCTGAGAGAGAGTGTGGCTTCAGAAAGGGCTGAGGAATGATTGATGTGGTGTTTGCTGCCCAACAATTTCGGGGAAAATGCAAGAGGTCTGTACATGATATTCATCAATCTGACTGAGGCCTTGAGTCATGAGCCCTCAGTCATGAGAACTTATGAAAAATTATGTCAGAATTTGGTTGTCCAGAGAAGTTCATTAATATTTTACAACAATTTTATGATGACATGCTTGCCCAGGTTCTCGGTAATGGATGATGCTCCTGAACTTTTCCAGTCACCAATGGAGTGAAACAAGGCTGTTTCCCAAGCTTGCTCCCATGCTTTTTAGCATGGTGTTTCAACAATGTTGTCAGACACCTTGAATGAGGACGAACACAAATTCAAATTTGGCCTCACCTACTACCAGTGTGACCCTGGACAAATCACTTAACTGCTATCTGCCTCAGTTTCATCACTGTAAAGTGGGGATAACAAATCACCTCCCTTCCAGGGTTGTTGTGAGGATCACATGAGATATTACATGTCATGTGCACTTAAGCGCTTATGTTTGTCCTTCTTTCTTGAAGAAGACGAAAATGGCATCGCTATTTGGGGTCAAGGTATAGTGTGTCTAACTATGGCTGATCATACCAACAGGAGCTCAGAAGGCCATGCTCACTTCAGACCCAGCTCAGCTCAGGCCTCCCTAGGCTATTTCTCAGATATCTTTTGTGTGTTGTCCTTCTTGAGGACAAGAACTGTCTTTCTCTTTGCTTATATTTGGCCTGACATAGAGGATGCACTTCATAAAAACACTTTGGAACTGACTGCATCAGAATGGAGTCTTTTTCTACATATAATTATGTAAGCACACAACTCAATCTCCAACCCTATTGTTTAACCTCCAGAGATGTGGGAGGTCACTTTCAATGGGGAAGGATGAGGATTCATCTAGAGCCCACGAAGAACATTAGAGGCAATGGTACTTTATCACCCTAAATCACTTTGGAATCTGGCTAGCTCTTCTCTTTCTTTCAATAACCTGGTTAGAGGAGGAAGTTGTGCGTTGGTCTCTGACTTTCCAGGTTCCCCTCAACGCTAGTGGCTTCTCTAAGACTGTCCCAGTTTACCCCATAGACATCTTTTGTACAGTCTTCCTCATTAGATGTGAACGGGGATTGTTTGTGCATTCCTTTGTACCCCTAATACTTAGCATAGTGCCTGATATAGAAAGGGTTTAATAAATGCTTGTTGGTTGACTTACCCCATAGATATGCATTTAGAAAGCATTTGTGGCTAAATGTTGGGGAATGGATAGGAGAAAATAATCTTCCTCCAGCCTCTGAAATTAGCAACTCAAAGCCAGGACAGTTCTGAGAAACAGATGCTTGAAGGTGATGCCTCTGGTCAGATATCTGGCTGAAAGCACAGGCTGTTGTCGCTTCAGGCAAGAGCGACTTTCTGGAGGAAGTGACTATGTCTCCAAGAAGACTTGGTCACAGGGAAGGATGGTTTTCATCAGGCATGGAGAAGGGGAGCTGATGGGCACAGACACCCCACTTCCCCTGTTTGATTTCCTGACTTCTGCTCTTCCCCAAGCCTCATGGGTCTGTCCTAGGCTGCCAGGTTGGCCAACAAGTGTGTGCCGAGAATTAAGAGATTGAAACCCCACGGAGTCCTCAAGGTCAATCTGTGACCACAGTCAGGGGCCAGTCAGTGACCAGGGTGAAGAATTGGTCAGGGCTGGGGGATAATCCCCTGCAAAAGTTAGGGAGATTTGTCTTTGACCAAGGTTAAGGGGTAGCCTTTGGTCCAACTTTGGAGTCCATCTTTGCACAGGTTTAGGCAAGGGTCAACTCTAGGACAGGGTTAAGAGTTCAGTCTTTGGTCCTTCAGGGTCTGGTCTGTGGCTGGGGAAATGCATTTCTCTACATGAAACCTATAGACCTTGATGAACATTTAACCCTGCTAGCAGGCCTCAATCATGCTGGGTTCTAACCGCTGACCTCACCAGCCTGGATACAGGGACTCTGGTAAACTATCCAGATTCTAACAGGGCTGGCCTTTTAAGAATCACTTCTGATAGTGCACAAAGATGACTGCCCAAAAGAAGACCTGAAAGAGGAGAGGAAGTAGGCATTCCACAGAGTCAGGAGCCCAAGAGGCAAAGATAAGAATCAGTCAGCAAACCATTAGAACATTCATGTTTATTGGGAGGGATGTTCCAGCTTTCTTTCCTCAGCATCTTTCTCTAACCCCAGCCCTTTTTCCTGGGGGATCTCAGTGACAGAAGGACCAAAGACCTGCAGCATCTGCTTCCCAAGACTAAGAAGGGCTGATCCATGCTAAGACACTGGGCAAAAGTCAGGCAGCCTGTGTCTTAGAACCTCTGATCTTCCCCAGACTTTAGTTAAACTCTGACTTCTACCCTTGACGTCCTGGCCACAGGAAGCCCTGGCCTGCCCTGGTGCTCTTGGCTGCCAAGAGGGAGTAGAAAAGATCTGCAGATGGGACCAACTCCCCTTTGTTGTGGTGGTGGGGATGGCTGGGGGCAAGGAGAGACGGTGAAGAAGCCTGGCACATACTCCTCTGGCTCAGGATGAGATGACTCAAAGCTTTGGCTATTGCTGCCCAATTACATAGGTTGCAGGGGGCACAACTGGAAATGAGGGCCAGGGCCATGTTCTCCCAGAGCATGTGGAGGGTAGAGGAGTGCCCCATAGAGCATTCTGTGTCCCCTGTGCCCAGGGCTTCAGGAAGCAGGCAAGTTGTCCTGTTTCTGGGTTCAGGTTCCAAGGGTTGCCTCTTTTTCCTGGCCCAGGGGGAGGAGGAAGCTGAGTCCAGAACAAGGAAAGATGCCAGGCATAGGAGAAAAGGATAGTTCCCCACTGCACCCAAGCCCCTGACCTGTTTCCCCACTCTCTTTTGTGACATTCAGCACCCACCATACCAGCACAGCTCCCATCCAGTGGCAGCCAGGCCTGCCCCACCTCCCAGGCTAAAGTGCAAATGCCTCCAGGGCGGGGCTCTCAACATCCTTCCTGGGCTGGAGGGGTGCTTGGGGATTTTCCACAAAGGGAAGGAAGAGATCCTGACTTAGGAGTTCTGTTTGGGTACCACTCAGGGCCCTCCCACCCCAGGCTCAAGGTGCTAAGTGGACAGCCCAAGCCTTTGGGGCTGCCACTCACTGTCCAAGACCAGAGCAGCAAGTCCTAAAGGATTCAAGGTCAGTCTGTCCAGCTGGCCTGGATGTGCGGTCAGCAGAGGCACTTCCAGGAAGGGAAGCTAGAGGAGCAGGGGGGACTGGTACAGGGACTCCATCCTTGCTCCGCTCACCGAGGCTTGCGCTGGGCCTGCTGGAGGCGCCGACTCAGGTCATCAATGCGGACGTTTTTGAGCTGCAGCAGATGTTCCAGCCTCCGTACCTTCATCTGAAGGACCTGAAAGACCAGGACAGCAAGGTGTCCACCCCCCACCCTTGGCCCAGCAACTTCAGCTGGGCTGAGACCCCATTAGCACAGTGGGCTGAACAAAGCCACTCATCATCTGTCCACTCACTCATCCATCCATCCATCCACCCATCCATCCATCATTTATCCAACCATCTATTCATCACTTTATGTAACCATCTATCCATCCATTTATCCAACCATCTATCCATCCATTTATCCAACTATCTATCCATCCATTTATCCATGTATTCATTCATTCATTCATTCATCCATCCATCCATCATCCATCCATCCATCCATTTATCCCACCATCTATCCATCCATCCTCCATCCATCCATCCATCTATCCATCCATTTATCCAATCATCTATCTATCCATTCATTCATCCACCCATCATCCATCCATCTAGCCACGCATACATGCATCCACTCATCCATTTATCCATCTATCCATTCATTTAACCAATCATCTATTCATCATCCATCCATCCCTCTATCTATCCATTCACTTGACAAGCATTTACCAACTTTGTTTTATTTCATACACATTTGTGTATATGTATACATGTATACACATGCACATACATACATAAAATATATATATATATACAATTTACTTATAATAGATTATTTTCCCCAAAAGAGAACGTGAACTCCCTGAGAGAAGGGACCGCTATATTTTGTCTTTGTTCTCCTAGCGTCTGGTACAGAGTAAGAGTCATTTCAGAGTGGGGGGCACTGGCCCCTGGGGAAGATCAAGAAAGGCTGGGGGGGAGGTGACCCTTGAGCTGAGTTTTGAAGGAAGCTGGAGATTCTGAGAGGCAGAGGTGAGGACAGAGTACATGTGGAGGAGAGATGTGCAAAGTCATGGAGAAGAGAGATAGGATGCTGGGTGTGAAGAACGACAGGGCCACTGGGTACAACTTTAGGGTGAGGAATTCTGGGAATATATATGTGTGTGAGTGTGTGTGGATAAGTGTACCTATGTCTGTATGTTTTGTATTGTGTTTATACCTGATACAGTGATACGTTAGGATTAGGGTGAGACACAAAAACTTCTGGCCTCTCAAGTCCCTCCTCTGACTCAGTTTCCCCATTAGTTACCACAAACCCCCTCCAATTTCTCACACCACTTCACCAGATCAATAGAAAGATCCCATCATGCCAGGCTGTCCTTGGACCCAAAGTGTTTTCCCCATAATCCCTCCTCCCTCTTAAGCTGTAAGTTCCTTGGGGACAGGATCTGCCCTCGCCTACTTCTCTATCTAGCACTCCTTGCAAACACTAGGTGTTTAATAAACACATGATGAATGAATGCCAGGGAACCCGGGATGGGCAGCAGAGATGCTCACCTGGACAGTCTCCTGGGATGCCAGCAGCTCTTGTTCCTTCTCAGCCATCTGGACTAGGAAGTTTGGGTCTCCCTGCAAGGCCTGGCTGTATGCAGGGGGAAACTTGCCCCCCCTGGGGGGTACATGCTCCCATGACACACCCTGCAAAAGCCACTGGGCAGCCTTCCTTCCCCCCCTCCCAGATTCCCTTGGTACCCTGCTTCCTCCTCCTAACCCCATTCCCTCCATCTCTTCCCCGTCATCCTTCTCCCTCCTTTATCTTCCAAACTATCCTACCATCTCTAGCCCAAGCATCTCTAGAGGTGTGAAGGCTGGAGGAGCCTGGGGAAGAAATCCCCAATGTGCTGCCTGAACTCTGGGTATACTGGAGCCACTCACAGAAGGAGGATCCTTTACCTGAGTGGCCCTGCTTTCTGGGGGTCCGTGGTGCCACCCCCTTGGGTCTTCTGGGAGAAACCTGTGTGAGAAAAAACAAGACGGATGATAGAAGATTATGGGCTCTACTTCTACATAATGGTCTTTTGGGGTGGGGGAAGGGGGAAGAGGTGCAGAACACACACTCACACCCTTGAGAGCAGTTATTTCTGCCCATCAGAATCTGGAGTCAAAGGATCTGGGTTCAAGTCTTACCTTCAAGTCTCACCACCTACTTGACCATGGACAAGACCCAACCTCCCTGGGCCTCAGTTTCCTTCTGTATAAAATGAGAAGTTCTGCTGTGTTTATGGCATTATTTGTTTGTTGTTTTTTTCCTTTTCTTGTTTTGTATTTAAGTTTAAAATCAATTTTAAAATTTACAAAAGAACAAATAAAAATCTAAAAAATAAAATGAGAAGGACTGAATGAGATGACCTCTGAAGGTCCTGTCAGCTCTGGCTCCCTGACCTCATCTGTAAAGTGAGGGGACTGAAATAGATAGATAGCCTCCAATCTTAGGGTCCTAGAGTGGGAATAGAGTACCTCAGTTTCCTCATCTGTTACCTCCCTCTTAGGGTTGTAAAGAGCTTAGCACAGTGCCTGGCACATTGTGAGTGGCATATAAATATTAGTTATTTAGTATTAGTCCTCATCAGCCTGGGATCCCTGAGGGTAAGGACCATGACTGCCCAGACAGACTAGAGATTCCCTGCAAACACGTGTCCTGGCTCTCCTATCAGACCCACATTCCCAGAGGATGGTGAGACAAAGGGGAAGAATCCCTATCATGAGAATGAAGTCATCCTGAGGACAGGAACCTGTTCTGTCCAGCACCCATCACAGACAAAGGCTCCATGAGGCAGATCTTCCGCACATGACCTCTCCTCCAAGGGCAAATGCCCCAGCACATGCGGCCACAAATGATGCCTTTCTCCCTCTCAAAGTGAGACCCAGTAGGATTAAGTGGAACTGCCCAAGGTCATTCAGTGAGCCTGGGACAATGCTAAAGACTAGAATTCGGATCTCCTGCCTCCCACCCTGATGATGAGCCATGCCAGGGGCCCCAGAGGTCAGGGGACTCCAGGGATCAGGCACCAGGCACAGTTTAGAGAAGAGAGAGGATGACAAAGGAAATGACCTTACCCATATCCATGTAGTTACTGCCTTCCCGGAGACCCAGCTCCTGTGGGGAAACATACACATAGTCCTACTCAAGGAGGGGAGCATGATATCCCCTCCCTCCCCCATCCCTGCCTGTGGCCAAGAGACCCGGGGCCTTTGGACTCAAGGCCTGGAGGTTCCCTCCCCCTGAGACCAGGGCCAAAGTCATTCCCCACCCCCACCCACCCCCTGAGACTGACTTCAGATACCTTACCCTCCCCTCAATAAGCAAGGGGCTTTCCCTAAGTGGGGAGAGGATTAACTCTCAAGCCATATTTCACAGGCAGCCGTGTACTCTGCCAACACATAAGGCCAGGGAGGCCTTGTTCAACCCAGAAGGAGGGTGAAGGAGAGGATAGGTCGCACATGGACCTGAGACGAGCCAACTCCCTGTTTTCTTTGCTTCTTTTCCTCTAGCCTCTGCCGCAGTGGGATCAACACCAGTTCCACTACTCCGGGGGAGCACTGGGCAATCTTCTGGATCACATCCTCAGGGATCGAGAAATTCAGCTTGTGTAACACCTTCCTGCAATAGACCAGGGTCCTTCAGGTGTGGAGAGGGCAGTCATGCACACACAGACACACACAGACACACACGGACACACACACATACACATACACAGCAAGAGAGGGAGAAGGAAGACCACATCTTGAGGTGTCCAGGCCTCAAGACCACACCCAGGAGGCGGCTGGAGAATGATTCAAGGCAGGAGGGATCACAAAACAGCAAGCATCCCTTGGCCAGCAGAGGCGTCCAATCTGGGACACCAAGCCCAGCACACTCAACGCCAGCCTGCTGAGATCCAATCTCACTAAGGACAGAAACGCAGACCAGGGAAGGAAAGTGCTGGCCACAGGGACCCAGAACCACCATTTAGGGCTTTGCCAGCCGTCCAGCTCAACTGATACTCAAGAAAGAACCCTGCTCCGACATCCCAGGCAAGTGGCCAACCTGCCTCTGTCCGAGGGTCTCCAAGGACCCAGAACCACTGCATCCAAAAACAACCCTTTCTCCTTTGGGGCTTCTATAGTTGTTACCATTGTTGGAGGCCCACTAAGACCTCCAGTTCTTTTTCAAATAAACTGCTCCCTAACCTTAGTTCCTCCGTCTTCTATTTGTAAAGTTGATTCTTTTGAACCCTAAAGTTTTTTTTTCTGATACCAGGCCTCAACCGACCTCTTCATCTCTTCCCACCTCCCCACCTCCCACCTTTCTGGTCCTACCCTCTGGGGACCATCAAATCCTTGAAACCCTATCATTCCCTGCCCCTTCCCTGACTTCTCCAGGCTAAACATCTCGAGTTCCTTGAATTTATCTTCATGTGGCACAGACTCCAGTCCCTCCACCATCCTGGCTGCTCTCTGAGTCATTTATGTCCTTCTTAAACAATTGCACCCAGAACAGAACCCAGTTCTCCCAGTGTGGTCTAACCAGGGCAGAGGACAGAAGAACCATTAGCTTAGACCTCGAAGAGATTCTCCTCTTCACTCAGTCCAAAACCAGATTCACTATTTTGGCTGCTGCATCCCACTGAAAAGCAGTGTGGTCTGATGGATGGAAAGCCCAGGATTCCAACCCAGACTCTGACACATTCACTGGCCCTTGAGTGTGATCCTTGAGCACATCTTTTAGCTTTTCAATGCCTGGGGCAATTCTCTAACCTCTAAACCTTATAAAGAGCCACTAACCGGCTTTGGTGATGGGACTTTCATTCTCTGGGAATTCCTCATACCCTTGAAATCCCAGACCTGGGCCCAATCCCAACACAGGATTGAATCAAATTGATCTTGCAATCCACTAAGACCTCCCGTTTTTCTTCAGACAAACTGCTCCCTGACTATGGTTCCTCTGTCTTGTACTGGAGAGGCTGATTTTTTGGAACCCAAATGGAACACATCCTAATTATTCCTACTGAGTTTCACCTTATTAGATGAAACTAGCCTGGCAAGATCTTTCATTTGGTACATTAGCTCTCTCTCTCTCCTGGTATTGTGCCAACTTGTGAAACAGGACCAGATGAAGCACTCTCTTTATAGAGAGATATGATGGACTCAGGATGAAGGATGAGGCAGACATTTTGGGACTTGGCCAATGCTGGAATTGGCTTTGCGAGTCGATGCATATTTGTTATGAGGGCTGGTTGGCTTGTTTTTCCCTCCATGGGGAGGTGCCAGGAGAGGAAATGAAAGCTTGTTAATTGTAAAAATTAAATTTTAAAAAAGAAATGGGCCTTCAATATTAGTTGAATAAATGGCGATTTTTATAGATTTTTTAAATAGAACTAGATGACTTAACTAGTTTCATTTCTGGGAAGTCAGAGATTAAGGGAGAGGAGAGAAGTTTCTTCTACAGGAAGGGAAGAAAAAACTATAGATTTTAGCTGCATCTTTTGTCAGGGAGTGAAACAAGTCTTGAGATAAGAAACAAAATGTGACTTATGATTTCAGCGAGAGAAAGAGACCAGCAGGTGGTTTTCCTGACGTCAGGCAAGGCTGTAGAAAGGTAACAAACAGGATGGTATCTCCTCCTGTCCCATTTCTGGGGGCATGACACTTGCTTATGTGCACTCATACAGTCTTCTAAAACAAAATAGAACCTTAGATAAAACACAGATCAAACTGTTTCTTTTCTGGCCCACACAGACTTGATCGAATCACTATGGTGAACTTCTGGTGTGCAAACTCCTTCCTAGGATCTTTCAGCAATAACTCTGAAATTTGAGGCCCTGGAGAGTTGCCTGAAGCACTGTGCAGGATCCACAACCAGTATATGTCAGAGACAGGACCTGAACCCAGATCCCAGGTCTTCCTGGTCCAAGGCTGGCCCCCTATGCATTAGCCCCATGCTGCTGACTCTCAAAAACCAGACCATTGGGTCTAAAATAGTCCCTAATTTGGTTGTGAAGACAAACAAAAATTTGAAATCCATATAGTGGTACTTCATACTGTTAATCGTGGCCAGATAATCCAAACAGCCAATGGATTTTTTTAAATCTAATTTGCTCTGAAATGCATCCTCTGAATTCCTTTTACCCAGAAAACAGTAGCACCTTCCTAATTTTGCTTGCCTGAGACGAATGAGCTGACTCTCTACAATTCTCACAACAGACAGTGCAAGGCCAGAGGTGACAGGGAGAGAGTGACCTGAGAATCCTGGGAGACTGAGAGAAACTTGAATGATGATGTTAACATGGAATGTCCACTCCAGAAGGAGAGAGAGAGGAATCCCCTCAACTCTGAGTCCTCTGACCCTATCCCCTCCCAGCTGAAGGTTAAGCTCACCTATTCAGGTGAATCCAGTTGTTGATTTTCTGCTGCACAGAATTAGCTGGAACGTAGTTATGCATCTCCACCATCTTGGGGAAGTAAAACTTCACTACCTCAGCAGCCAGGACTGGAGGAAACACACAAAGCCAGGTGAAGGGGAGGGACGTAGACAGAAGGGAGCCCCATGGAAGACAGGATGGAAGAGAAAAGGACAGAGAAAAGAAGAGGAGAGGAGGGAAAAGGAGAGCAAAGACAGAGAGCCAATGGGGGGGAGAGAGACGGATGGAGAGAGGATGAGGAAGAGAGAGAGGGAAGGAGAGGAGGAAAGAGGTAGAGAAAGAGAGGAAGAAAGAGGGGGAAGGGAGGAAGAAAGAGAGACAGATAAGACAGAAAGAGAGAGGAAAAGAGAGAAAGAGGGAGGGAGAGAGAGAAGGAGGAACGGAGAGAGAGGAGGGAGGGAGAGAGAAGGAGGGACGGGGAGGGAGAGAGAAGGAGGGACGGGGAGGGAGAGAGAAGGAGGGACGGGGAGGGAGAGAAAGGAGGGAGGGAGAGAGGGAGGGAGAGAGAGAGAAAGCAAGAGAAGGAGTGAGGGAGAGGGAGAGAGGAAGAAAGGGGAAAGAGAGGAAGAAAGAGAGACAGAGAAAGAAAGAGAGAGACAGAGAGAGAAGAACAAGGCAAAAGATTAGGAGGGTGGACAAGAAAGGAGGAAGAGGAAGATAGGCAAGGATGGAGTAAAGGGGAGAAAACAAAGTAGGAGGAAGAAAGGAGAGGTTGGGGGGAAAGAAAAAGAAGAATTAAGGAGAGGAAAGGAAGGGAATGGGAGGAAAAGAAAATCGGGACAAGTCTGTTTCTAGAGAGGTCAATCACAGGCAGCCACAGAGCTCATTCCTCTGGATAATGTCAAGATTGACAAATGGAGAAACTGAGGCTCCCCAGTCAGAGCGAGGCCAGGTGGTCGCTGGGCATCCAGGAACCCAGCGCTCCCAGTCAAAGAACCTCCCTGTCCTCTCCTCCCCTGCCTACCCCAAACCCAACACACCAAGGGAAAGGTGAAAGACAACAGGCAAAGCTTTTTGTGGGTTGTTGAAGTGGGAGTTGTTGTTTGGTGGGGATGGCAGTGAGGTGACACTGCCACCTGCTGATCAAGAGCTTTCACTTCAACCTGTTTTTCTGTTAATGTCCTACTAACCCATCAGGGCTGGCCCCTGCTTCCAGGATCCGCCGCAGGCTTAGGGGTCAGAGCACCGCTGCTGTCCCCTTCCAGGGAAGAATCCCACACGGTGGACCTCCCACTGCCCCAGCCCCTCTAGAACAGTCAACTGACAAAGAGGAGTGTGAAAAGCGAAAAGGGGGGTGCCCAACCCTTCTCCCTTCCTCCCCTCACTTGTCTGAGATTCACTTTCAAGGGCACCACTCCCACGGCCTTGGAAGCCGGGCTTGAAGAGTGAAAATGGGCAGGTGATGGAGAAGAGACAACAAAGGGGACAGTCAGGAGGAGATAGAGATGGGAGGGAAGGAGGACAGAGGAGAGGGAGGTAGAATGGAGAAATAGGATGGGGGAGAGGAATCCAAGGATCATGGCTCAAAGCTGGAAGGGACCCCAAGGGTCATGGCTCAAAGCTAGAAGGACCCACTTGCAGGGGAGGTCGGCTGAGGGATGAGGGAAAGGGCTGGCTGGCTGGCTGGCTGGCTGGCTGGATGGATGGATGGATGGACGGACGGATGACAAGGATCAAGGACAGAGGTGAAGAGAGATGGGGAAAGGGTGAAGAAGAAAGAGGGACGAGAGTGGGATGGGCGCTAGGGAGAGGAGGGGAGAAGGAGGGAGAGCGGAAAGGTAGGAGATGGACAGACTGGGGGATGGAGAAGGGGCTGGAGGCACATAAGAAGAGGGGTGAAGGAAAGTGAGACATGCAGCAGGAGTAGACGGCACGGGCGCCACAAGGCGGGAGGATGGAGGGCAGAACAGTGGGGAGTGACTCGACTGAAGAGGATGGAGGGGTAAAAGACAGGGGGCCAGGGATGGACAGAAAGAGGATGGGGTCGAGGCGGAGCTGGGGAGCTCAGAAAAGGAAGCTCGTGGCTCTCGGGGCGCCTTCCGAAGGCAGGTTCACGCCCCCGTCTCCGCTATTTAGGGGTGCTCCTGCCCGGCCCCGGCCCCGCCCACTTAGAATGCGGCCCCGCCCCCAGCCCTGCGCCCCCCGCCTCACCTCCGTCACTGAAGTCCCGCGAGAGGTTCCGCTTGGGCCGGGACAGGGGAATGTTGTCCACCCACTGGTACAGCTGATGCAGGACCTCGTCGTCCACGCCGCCCGCCATGAGCGCCCACGGCCCTCCCGACCCACCCAGGTCTCGGTCCCTTCCTCAGCCTTAGCTCCGACCGTTCGGCTGCCGCTCCTCCCGCCGCCCCCAGCGTCCGCCGCTGCCTGCGGAGCCCGCGCCTGGAACCCCGCCTGGGGGGCGGCCATATTGTTTACGGGAACCATGGCAACCGGGGCGGCTGCCCCCGCCCCGAGGCGTTTCGGGAGTTGTAGTTCTCGATGCGCCCGCCCATGCCAGAGGCCCCGGCCAATGGGAAGAAAGGAAGCCAAGGGAGGCGGAGCAAATCCTGGACTGGGCGCCAGAAGGAACGTCCAAGACCTCGCAGCCCAAGCCAAGGCGCGCTGTAGAGAGGGGGCTTAAAGCCCAGGCGCTGTGACCCAGATCCTAGGGTTTGCCGGCTACATGATGCTGAAGGAAGGAGGGCAGGTAGAAGGAGAGGAACTCTAGCCCCCTCCACCTTCCTGGTGCCTGAAATCCCCCCTTAGAGCTTGGTCTCCTGAGGACCCTCACTGCAGGGCTAGGGGAGGCCTTGGAGCAGACAATGGCCAGAATGGACTTTAGGACACAGAAGGTCAGAGCGAGGAGGGGCCTGAGGGCTCGCAGTGTCAGAGAACACATCAGAACTGACAGCTCAAAATACTGTAGATGGAATGAACCTTGCTCAGCCCCCCCTTCATTTGTAAAATGGGAAAGATGTGACACCTGGGGCAAGTGCCCCAGGGTGCCTGGGCAGTAAGAGGGCACTGGGTGCCAGAAAGGAGGGAGCCCCGAAAACGTGGTAAAGTTCACAGTTTGACCGTGGGGCAGGATATCTGAAAAGGACTTAATAGGACCAGCTTTCCAACAAGGAAAAACCTCTCTCCTCAAACATGGCATTTGTCATCACCTCTGGGAATTAGGTAAGCAGGAATTGAAAAGGAGGGTGGGGAGAGCAAGGGGAACCTTGGAGTTCCTCTGGAGCTGAACAGCACATGAGAAGAAAGGATGGGACAGGGTGGGACCTGCCTCTTGGCTTTTTTCTAAGGGAAAAAGGGATCAGCCATGGCCCGACTCTGTAGACAAGGACTTGGTACTGCCTGTCTGAAATGGGAACCAAGTGACTTAACTTGTTACCTAGTGACTTCTTAAGGAGAAAAAAGTTCAGATGTTTGACAAGCTGGTATCAACATTAGCAGAGAAGAATCTCTAGGAGAGATCTGCTCAAAAAGCACCCACCCCCATTCTACGAGTTAGAGATTTGACTTTGAGGCCACATGTGGCCCTCCAGGTCCTCAAGTGCCACATGTGGCCTGGAGGCAGGAGGTTCCCCACCCCTGACTTGAATTAATACTTTGTTCCATTAAAGATGACTATCTCTCAGGGCCTAGTAGGCCAGGCATTTCTGCCTCAATGTGGTTTCTTAATCTCATGCTCTAGCAGAAATCAGTGCTTTCAGGCAAGAAGTTTTCCTGGGGGACTTTGGAATGTGGGGCACTTAGGGTAAGGTCAAAAAAGGGCAGTTTTACTTCCAGAAAGGAGGGACTTCTGAAAGCTAGCACCTCCTGATCTGGGAGAGGAAAAGGTCCCTAAATCATCCTCACAACCCCAGGATCCAAAGCCTTCCTGTTTCCACTGATAAGTTCCTCCCCAGCCTTGGAAGTGACAGTGATATTCAGAACACCTTGGATGGACTCCACTACTTCCTAGCAGAGTAAACGGAACCAGATTCAAATTCTGGCTCTTCTACTTACTTGTGTGTGACCTAGGACAAGCCATTTCAGCCCACCAGGCCTCAGTACTCTCCTCTGTAAAATGAAGAGAATTCCACTAACTCGGCTTGGCTCCAGAGGGCTGCAACTGGAAGGACTTCAGCCAATCCAATTCCACCATGTTTCTTTTTTTGATACGGAGCTGAGGTCACAGAGCTGATAAGCCACAGGATTTGAACACACATCCTCTGAGTCCATTGGATGAGGGGGACAGACTTTGCAAAGAAGGCTGATTCCTAACAATCCCAGCTGCCCCAAAGTGGAACAGGCTGCCTCAGAAGGTATGCCTTGGTTGGAGGCTTTCAGATAACTGTCACCTGTTGCTAGATAGTGTAGAAACAATCCAAGTATGGCTTGGACTATCTGTCCTGGAAACCGTAAGGTTCTCTGATTGGATGACCTCCAATATATCAAAATAATAACAGCAGCTGGCATTTACACAGTGATTTAAGGTTTTTAAAGCATTTTACACCCACTACCACATTTGATGCTCACAGCAATCCTGGGAGGTAGTTCCCCATTTTACAGATGGGGAAGCTGAGGCAAACAGGTTAAGTGACTTGCCCAGGGCCATATGGATAATACATCTGAAACAGGATTCAAACTCAGGTCTTCCTGCCTTCAAGTTCAAAACTATCTCTACATACATTAAATCATTTTACCTCTCTGTGAATCAGTTTCCCAAACTATGAAATGGGGATGATATACTACCTACCTCAAAGAAGTGTCTTGAGACTCCAATGAGATATTAACAATTTGGCCTCAGTCTTCAGCCTGTGTTCTAACAATACAACCTCCAGTTAGTCACACAAACTAGCTTCAGCAAAATAATACAGTAGAAAAAGGTGCTGGACATGGAGTGTGATTCTGGACAAGTGACTTAACCTCTGGATGCCTCAGTTTTCTCATTTGTAAAACAGGGATAATAACCTACCTCCCAGACAGGGAGCCTCCTTTAGCTTTTCACACTCTTGTCCTGACTCTGGCCCCTTCAACTTGGCAACTATCTCCCGAGGTCTCATTACCACCAGAACCTTGTTCTCCAGCACTAAGATGTATTGACTGATAAAGGCTCTTGAGGGATTTTTGAAAACCAAAAAACATTATAGAAATACCAGCTGTCATTACTAATTGCCTGAGGCAGGATTTGAACCAGGTCTTTCTGACATCAAGCCTACTGCCCTGTTACCCCATATTACCTTGCCTAGGGCCACCTGGTTGAAGCCAGGTCCTCTGATGCCAAATCTAATTCTTTCCCATGACATCACACTCCCAGTCCTTCAAACCAACCAAGGCTGGGAAAGGGGAAAGCAGGTAACTGCCATCCCTGCTCCCCAGTCCCCCAGGACGACTAGAGGCTGTAAAGATCTGGGACTGGGCACAGACAATAATAACACATTCAACAGTGGTTTGAGGCATAAGAAGGATTTCCTCATAACAACCCTATGGGATAGATGGTGTTACAGAGGAAGCACCAGCTGAGAGGCTGAATTCGAATCCAGGTCTCATCTCCAGGTCCAGTGCTCTTCCCACCATGCTACTAAACCACAGAAAGCTGACACACACACCCCCCCAAGAGATGCCTTTTGTTTCTTCCTGCTTCCTCTTTCCAAGCTGAAAATCCCATGGAACCCTCAGAGACTTGGGAAGTCCCAGAGCTCCCAGAAAGAGCTGCCTATAAAAAAAGTCAATGAATTTGCCAAGGACTCAATCACCAGCTTAGCTTTAGGGATGGAAACTTACAAAGTCTCTGACCAACTTCACGGTTTGGTGATGGTCCAGGAGCAAAGCAATGAACGGTCCCTAGGACAGGTCATCAAAAGGACAGGTCACCAAAAGCACGGGTCATCCTGACCTGTTCTTGAAGAAGAGTCCAAATCTCAGCTCTATGAATTATGGAACCTTGAATAAAGCAATTTCCCATCTCCGCCTCTGTTTTCTTATCTGTAAAACTAGGAGGCATGGCTCAGGGATAAAAGCTAAGATTCTGAAGAAAACCTAGACTTTTCTTCTTCTTTAGGGTGACCTTGGGCAAATCACTTTCCTTCCCTGAGTCTCCATTTTTTCATTAGTAAAATGAGTGGGTTGGAACTAGGCAGCCTCTAAGGTTAGCTCTAAATTGATGATTCTCTGAACCTACTCTCAGTCCCAGCCTCTCCTGAAGTGGGGAGCTCTTCACATTCCTTTTCCTTGAGGTTAGGAGCTTCAGCTCCCCAGGCCTCAGTTTCCTCATCTGTAAAATGAGGGGGCTGGACTAAAATGAACTCTGAGGCACCTACCAGCTCTGGATCTAGGATCCTCTGATAAGAAGGAACAAGGTCTCCCTGTCTCCGGCTTTGGACCAGATGACTTTGGCCATCCCTTGATTTCAGCTCTAAGTGATCCCACACTCTTATAGCACCAGAAACCCAAACAAAGAAGCCTCCTTGAGTGATCCTGAGGTCATGATGATGGGGAGGAGTAGGGGAAGAAGGGCAGGTGTTGGGAGGAGAGAGCTCTAGCCACCCCCAGCTACAGTGAGCACATCTACTAGGGAATAGAAGAGAACAGAACCCTGTTCAAGGGACAAATCCCTGAAAACCTGCCAAGTAGCTCCAGAGAAGCAGGCAAACCGGTTTGGGAGAGGGAGTGGCCTGGCCTACCGCCCAGCCCCTGACCCCCCACTGGCCTCCCCAGAGTAGGTGCAGAGAGCTTGGGGGGTTGGGAAGAATAAAGACTTTAGAGATCATCTGATTCAGCTCCCTTGTTTTACAGATAAGGAAACTAAGTCTGGAAAGCGACGTAGCCAGGTAACACAGGTCCAGATGGCAGGAATTAGATTCAAATCCAAGCCCTCTGATTCTAAAACTGACTCTCTGTGTGTTTCTAGACCAGAGAGAGGAGGGCAGTGAACCACCAGGTCCAAAGCTAGAGGTGTGGCTGGCTACCACCCAATGGCAGACAACAGAATCAGTCTTCAGGGAGCTCCCAGTCTGATCAGGAAGGTTAGAAGCGAGTCAAATTTCCAGTGGACTTTGGCAGGGAGAGCCCAGGCCAAAGGGGTTGCTGATGCCCAACCCCTTCCCCCACCCTCCTCCTCACATAGACTTGCTACAGGTAAGACAACAGGCCATTGCCTGGTTGGTGGACCGAAGAACTCAGACCCACTGAGGGATACAAATATTTTGTCTTTCCATTCCCAGTGTCCAACACAATGCCTTGCACACAATCAGCCCTTGATAAATAACCTCTTGAATGGAGAAGCACTGACCTGTGACCCAACCAAGTGATTTAATCTCTCTGGGCCTCAGTTTCCTCATCTGGAAAATGAAGGGTTGTACTTCAAGGGTCTCTTCTGGCAATGCATCTAAGATCCTGTGGCTTCCCTTCCCAGCCCCCTCCTGCCCTCTCTGCATAGATTTCCCCTCTTCCTAGATGTGTCTTGGCATTTCCCCCATTAGACTAGGTGTTCTTTGAGAGCAGGTACTGTGCCTTTGCCATTCTTTGCCTTGAGGCTTGCCACTGCATCTGCTACACTAGCATATCAGTGCTTACTTAGTAAATTCCCACTGACAACAAAAAAGCCAGGGCAATGGAGTCACTGGCCCAAACACTAAATTGTCAAACCACAAGATCTTAGTTCCCAGAAGTCTTCATTCCCCCATCGAGTCTCAGCCACAGGTCAGGCACCACAAGGATGTGCCCCAGGCCACCCAGTCTAAGCTGAACAAACACCTGAACACAGGGAGGTCTTCAGGAGCCCCACACCTACCTTTTGCACTTCTCTTGACTCTGGCCCCCTCCACTTTGCAACCATACTCTGTGGTCTCATTACTAGCAGGTCTTTATTCTCCAGTGCTAAGATGCTACTGACTGATAAAGTCTCCAGAGGGATTTCTACATTCTAACAGAAAACCCTGTACTAGCTAAAGGATTTAATCTCTAGTGGTAAAATTTCAAAAGATTATGATAGACACGTGGGGTAAAATGGGGGTGGGGACTTCCTTGCCCCTAGAGATGCCCATACATAAAGCCAACTATGGCCCCTGTCTACCACAAACACGCAGGGGGCACTCCATCTTTCTTTCCTTCCTCCCTGCTCAGCTATAACACTCTTGACTTGCCCAAGGTCACACAGAGAGTAAGGGACACAAAGACAGGTCTTAAACTCAGGTCTTCTGAAGCCAGGGTTCTTTACTCATACCCAGACAATCAGTCTTTCCTAACCGTAACCCAGACCTAGCCGTTCTGCATGCCCATCCATCAAGGCAGAGGGTATATGCAATTACTTTCTCCTTTTGACCTCAAATGAAACTTGGGCAAAGACCTTCTTTCCCGGACCTCCAAAATGGATTTAGCCCTACCAAGTACAATCTCCACACAGCTTTACCACACCATTGCTGCCCTCCTCCCTCCTCGAATCTCGAACTCCTGGATCCCCATCCCTAGCAACATGGCTATGGGGAGGAGATTGAGATTGAGGTAGAGAAAGACATCCCCCAAAAGAAAGCCCAAGACACAAAGGACATCACCCCTCAGCTGTCAAAACACCCAACCCCCGGCAAAAGGGGATTGGAAGGGTTTATTGAATTCAGACTAGGAAAGAAATAGCTGGAATAGTTCGACCCGACCAGGGACCACCACCATCCTCCCTGCAGGTAAGGACACCTCCCCATCCCCCTGTCACCTTGTAACAGTTTAGGGAAGGTTCCATACAGAGGGAGAAGGGTGGGGGAGCATGGGGGACTAGGCAAGATGTGGCAGCTTTGGGATCCTGATCGTGCCCAAGAGAGAAACAGAGCCCCTCACACCTCAAGGAAAGAAAAAATGCTTGGGACTCATCCAGTCTCCCCCACAGCAGGGGGCCATGGGGGCCCTCCAAGGGAGACAGGGAGCCCAGGGGCAAGAAGAAATGAGCCCTTGGTTAGAAAAAAAAATCTATCAGAGGATAAGGAGGAGCAGTTTGGAAACCAGCTCCTGGGAGGTGGACAGTGTGCTTCTCTCAAAAGCTTCCCTTTGGAGTCGAGGGAGCCCTATGGGCACTTTAAAAACAAAAAGATTCCCTGGCAGACAGGCTTGGTGAAGGTGTGCAGCTCTGGGCCTGCTGCCATGCTGTGTCTAAGTGCTTTCTCAGGGGCCACCTCTTCAGGTCCCTCTTAGCCCCCTTCCCCAGGAACCCTACTAGGAACGGCCCCCTTCCCTAGTGCTCAATCTCCATGCAGAGTATGAAAGGCAAGAGACCAAGGGGACAAGGGGGGGGAGGGGTTCTGCAGGCTAGCACCCTCCTACCCACCAAGCAAAAGCTCTTTGACCTGACCCCTTTCCCTTCTACCAGCTGCCCCTGTGGATGGGACCTGCTGGTCAGTATTTGTAGGGCACTTTGGGGCAGGGCCTGCTCCTAAGGGACCCTCTCCACCCTATACACAACCCTGCCAATCACAGCAGGCATCCTAGCCCTGGGCAGCTGGGGAAGGAGGTAGGGAAAAGGTGAGGAAGGAGGAGGGGTAAGGGAAAGGCAACAGGAAGGCAGCTGGGCTGACTTCAGCCTGGCTCCCAGGTAGACACATGGCCTAGCCCAGTTCCCAAGGGGTGCAAGGGGGTGGGGCATTATCTAAGGGAGATGAACCCCGATGATGGAAACAGTTCCCCACCACCATCACCACCCCGTCCCTGAAAGAGCTGCCCTGGAAATCCCATACATGTCAGGACTGGGAGGCACCACGGCCCATGTCCAGGGACGATCCCCCCCCCAAATAAAGAGTTTATCAGGCTAAGTTCTGGTGTGCCAGGGCTCGGGATGACATCTGTCTGGCGTGGTTCTTTCTGGTCACATGGACCAAATCATGCTCCAAGTGAAGAATGTGGCTCTGGACACGGTCATCGATGGGGAAAGAGGTCAGGTACCGTTTGACCATGGCAAAGTATGCCATGGCCTCACCAAAACTGGGAACGGGCACTTCATCATCATCGTCATCGTCATCATCATCGTCATCATCATCATCATCGTCATCCTCATCTTCCTCATCACTCTCTGATTCGGAGTCCTCCCCGGCCTCCAGGAGCTGAACAGCAGGGCCCCCCTGCTCATACTGGGCTCCAAAGGCCACAAAACTGCCCCCTGCCCCACCACCGCCCTGGGACCAGTCTTCTGCCTCTAAGCCCTCTGAGGAACTCTCATCCTCCTCTTCTTCCTCCTCCTCCTCTCCTTCCTCTCCTTCCTCAGCCTCCTCTCCCTCCTCTTCCTCGCCCTCCTCATCCTCCGCGTCCTCCCCCTCCTCCTCCTCTTCGTCTTCCTCCTCATCACTCTTGAGGGTCACGTCGATGTGACCCACGCCTGGGCCACCGCCGAAGCCAGCCTCTCGGAAGCAGGCGGCAATGTCTGCGGGCTCCACGGCCTCCCACGCAGCCGCCACAAAGTGCAAAGCTTCAGGGAGGCCCAGCTGCAGCCGCGCCCGGTCGTGGTCCTCCAGGGCGGCCATGGCTTTGAGCAGCAGGGCCTGTCGGTAGTGCCCCTTGACCTGCTGGACAACCCCCCGCTCCAAGGGGTGAAGGGCATCGGAAGGGAAGAAGGCCACTTGAACGTGCCGCAGTTCCGAGACGTCTAGGGCTGGGGCGGCCGGCCGACTGGCCAACAGCAGGATCCTGCGGGACTCGTCGGCCATGCGGGCATCCAGGGCCTTCAGGTACTTGGCGAGCTCCTGGGCCGTGACGCCCCCCTTGGGGTTGGCAGTATAGTCACAGGGCAGGCCAGCCCGGGATCCCGAGGGCTTGGCCAGCTTGCCCACCACCAGCGGGGGAAGCTTCTCACTGCCATCGGCGTTGGCACACAGGAGCACCACGAGCCTCTCGGTGCCCCGCCGCGGGCTGGGCCGGGCCTCGCCGCCAAGGGCAGGGGCCTGGTCAGGTAGGAAGTTGTACCACAGGCAGGTCTCGGTGGCATTGAAGACATCCTGCGAGGCGTAGCCCTCGGCCAAGGCGGGCAGCTGCTCCTCCCACCAGCCCCGGCTGCCCGCACCACCGCCCCCTGCACCGCCCGCTGCGGCCGACGCCGAGGCCGGGGCCCGGGGAAGGGGAGGCGGCTGGGCCGGGGTCGGTGGCTGGGCCCGGCTCTTGGTCACCCCGTTCCTGGTCATGACCCCGTGCCTGCGGCGGAAGCGGTCCAGCCAGCCGTTGGAGGCGGTGAAGTCTTCCATGCCCAGCTCCTCGGCGATGCGCAGCGCCTTCTCCTTGAGGATGATGCCGTTGACCGGCAGGCCGGCGGCGCGGATCTGCTGGAACCAGGCGATGAGCAGCCCCTCAAGCTTGTCGTAGGGCGACAGCTTGTTGGTCTTGCGGCAGGTGGAGGCCACACCGAACTTGCGCTCGGACGCCAGGATGGCCCGCTTGTTCTTGAGGATGGTGCTCAGCGTGGACGGCGGGATGTTGAAGCGCCGGGCGATCTCGCCCTTGCGGAGGTCTGGGTTCTTCTCCACCTCCTGGATGATGTACGACTTCTCCCGGAACGTCAGCTGCCTCCGCTTGGGGCCCATGGTGGCCGGCCCCCTCCCCCCGCCCCGGACCCCCGGGCCGGCCCCGGGAGGGGGCGTCCCTGGGGCGGGGGGAGACAAAGCGGCCCACCCGGCCCCGGCCCCGGCCAAGCTGGCCACCGCGGCGCGCGGAGGCTGGCAGCGGGCTCTCCGGGCCCTGGGCTCCCGCCGCTGCCCGCCCGCCCGCCCGCTGCCCCGGGCTCCGCTGCCCGGGGCTGCCCGCCTCGCTCCGCTCCCTCGCTCCCCGCGTGAGGCAGCAGCAGGAAGTGAGGGGCAGCCCGGGCCGGCGCGGGGGGCGGGAGGGGATGGCCGAGTGGGGGAGGGTCTCCCTCTCTTTCCGAGGCCCAGCTCGCGTGGAGCAGGATCTCGCGGGAAGCCACAGGAACCCCTCCTTCCCCCGGACGCGAGTGGCTGCCCGCGGTCAGGAGGCACGCCCCCTTCTCCGCCCCCCGCCCCGGGCCACGGCGCTGCTGCCGGGGACCGCTGGAGGTCACTGTGGTCCGCTGGCCAGCCCGGGCATCGGCGGACCAGGGAAGGGGCCCAGACCCCCGGAGCCATCCGGGGATTGTTGACAACTAACAGACCTCCCTCTTCTTTCCCCTCCCCATCTCACTCCCGGATGGAAAATGCGAAGAAAGAAAGATGAAACCCGAAGGGCGGCCAGTCCGTGCCAGGGGCCTGAGGTCCTCTCTCGGGCTCCTCTAGATTACACTAGACAAGGACACGCTGCTTCTGCCACTGCCGGGAGAAAGGGAGGAATCCCCAAGAGAGGGGCTGGGGCGCTTCTGCAACTCAGAGGTGAGCGGTCCAAAAGGATCTGTGCCCTCGGCGATACTCCGTGGCTAACCCTTTGTGGCATCCCCCCTGGCAGGGGCAGCAGGCCTTGCCGATTCCCGAGCTCAGCGAACCAGAGCACGGAACCTAAGTAAAAGTGGCCTGCACCCACGCTCAGCTCCGCAAGAATGTCCGAAATCTACCCATACACCTACATTCTAGGGAGGCAAACATGTAACACATAAATGTATACAAAGTATACAAAAATTAATTACAAGGTAACACCAGGGGTAGGGTGTGGAGAGGCCTCAGTCGCTGGGGGAACCAGGAAAGGCCTTGCAGATGAGCAGGAACCGTTCTGCTGACCAGAAGGAACAGAAAGTAGGGGAAAGAATGAGAAAACACAATGATCTTAGGGTGTATAAACTAGAGCGTAAATTCAATTCAACAAAAAGCCTTCTATGAACTAGTCAGTGCCTGCTGTGAGTTGCTGCAAAGATTGTCCTTTACCTTGCTTTCTATCCACCTAGTTTAGCACAATGTAGATCATGAATCGATGTTGGCTGACTTGCCTGGGGGCACAAAGATAAACACAAACCACTTCCTGTCCTCAAGCATTGGACATTCTGCGTATGGGACCACATCTGGAGGAGCACAGTCAGTTCTCAATGCCACATTTTAGGACAAAGTTGACTAACTGCAGAGGGTAGTAAAAGGCCTCATGCTTGTACACTCCAGGCAAAACTGGAGATGTCTAGTCTAAGAGAAGAGATGAAAATGACTTGATAGCCAGGTTCAAGTGTCTGGAGGACTATCTTCTAGAAGAGGAATGGAATTGTTCTGCTTGGTTCCAGAAACCAGAAGCAGGAGAAAGGATAAGAGTTAAAAATATTTGATCTTGACCTAAGGGAAAGACTTCCTAAAAAGTAGAGCTGTCCATCCATGGAATAGAGTGCCTTGGGAGGTTTTCTCCCTTGAAGCTATCACCACCATTCTTTCTTCATCAGAAAATTGTACTCTGTCCCTGTAACCATCCTGGACTCTAATAGGCCAACTTTGGCCTCATCTTGCTCGGTTCCAGACCTCCATAGTCGTAGAGAGAGAGAGAGAGAGAGAGAGAGATAATAGATGGATAGATAGATGTATAGAGAGAGTAGATTATGTATGTATAGAGAGAGAATTATAAAGTTATGTAGAATTTATTTCATTAAATACTTCCAATTACACGTAAAAAATTTTAACGTTCATTTTTTAAAATTTTGAGTTTCAGATTCTCTAGCTTCCACTTGTCCCTCCCCATACATCAAGAAGCCAAGCAATATTATATCAATTATACAGTGAAGTCATGTAAAACATTTCCATATTAACCAGATTGCAAAAAAAAATACACAGATCAAAACAAAGAAGAAAAATAAAGAAAGTTAAAAAAAAGTCTATTTCAATTTGTACTCAGAGCTCCTCAGTTCCTCTCTGGAGATAGGTAGCATTTCTCAACATGAGATCTTTGGAATTGCCTTGGATCATTGTGTTGATCAGAGAAGCTAAGTCTATCGCAGCTGATCATCACAATATTACTGTTACTGTGTATAATGTTCTGGTTCTGCTCATTTCACTAGTTTTTTTAGGTTTTTCTTAAACCATCCTATTCATTATTTCTTATAGCACAATAGTATTCCATCACATAAGGGTACCTATGTGGCAAAGTGGATTGAGTGCCAAGCCTGGAATCAGGAAGACTCATCTTCCTGAGTTCAAATCTGGCCTTGGACACTTACTAGCTATATGACCCCAGGCAAGTCACTTAACTCTGTTTGCCTCAGTTTCTTCTGAACAACAAATTCCATCACAATCATATGCCATGTTGTGTTCAGCCATTCCCCAATTGATGAGCATCGCCTGAATTTCCAAATCTTTGCCATCATAAAAAGAGCTGCTATAAACGTTTTTGTACAGATAGAGCCCTTTCCCTTTTTTACGATCTCTGATATACAGACCCAGTAAAGATATTGCTAGGTTCGTGGGTATGCACAATATTATAGTCCTTTGTGCATAATTCCAAATGTTTCTGCAGAATGGTTGAACAAGTTTACAGCTCTACAATAGCACATTGTTCAGGAATTTTTCAGTAGCATCTGGCTCCTAGTGACCCTATTTTAGGGTTTTCTTAGCAAAGATACTGGAGTGGTTGGCCATTTCCCTCTCCAGCTCATTTTACAGATGCAGAAACTGAGGCAAAGAGGGTGAAATGACTGTGGGTCACACAGCTAGTAAGTGTCTGAGGCCAGATTTGCACTTAGAAAGACGAGTCTTCCTGACTCCAAGCCCAATGCTCCATCCACTTCGCCACCTAGCCCCTCAACAGTGCATCAGTATCCCAATTTTCCACATCCCCTCCAACATTTGCCACCTTCCTTTTCTGTCCTGTCAGCCAGTCTGAGAGGTTTGACGGTGTTTTCTCACCTCTCCAGCATGGGGAAAGTCTTGATGTGAAATGGATAACTGTGCTAGAAAGGCATAGGGGGAGGAGTTAGGTTATAAAGGGCTTTGAACTCCAAACAAAGTATTTTATATTTGATCCTGGAGATAACAGGAAAACTCTGAAGTTTATAGGGGGGGGGTGACATAGTCAGACCTGCCATTGAGGAAGATCACTTTGACAGCTCATTAGTAGGCAGACCAACCAGCAGTCTACTGGAATTGTCCAGGCAAGAAGTGATGAGGGTCAACACCAGGTGGACTGCAGTGTCAGAGGGAGGGAGCACATATGAAAGACATAACCAAGATGAAATTAACAGGACTTGGTGACAAATTGAATATGGGAAGTGAGAGAGTGGGGAGCCAAGGATGATACCAAATTATCACCTAGATAACTGGGAGGATGACAGTACCCTCAGCAGTAAAAGGGATGTCAGGAAGAGGATAAGGGAAGAAAGATAATGAATTCCATTTTGGACATAGTTATAGGACAACCAGTTGGAGATGCAAGTCTGGAGGTCAATAGAGAGGTTAGGGCTAGAACACTAGATCTGAGAATCCCTGATGTAAAGAGAGTTGAATCCATGGGAGGCTGATGAGATCACCAAGCATAATAGTATAGCAGAGAGAAGAAGAGAGGACCCAGGGCAGAGTTCTTTGGGGCACCTACAGTTAGTGGGCATGACCTGGGAAAAGATCCAGCAAAAGAGACTGAAAAGGAACAGTCAGACACATAGGACAACCAGGAGAGGGCAATGTCACAAACACCTAGACTCCAGGTCCTAGAAGAATGAGAGTATTGAAAGGGTGATTGACAATGTCAAGGCTCCACAGAGGTCAAGAAGGATGAGGCTTGTGAAAAGACAATTAAGAGATAATTATTATCTTTGAAGAGAGCAGTTTTGGTGGAATGATGAGATCAGAAGGGAGGTACCTGGTGTAGACTGCCTTCTTCCCAAGTTTAGCCACAAAAGGGAGGACAGATATAGGATGATTGTCAGTAGGGATGGAAAAAACTGGAGGGCTGGGAAAGATGACAGATAAGTGAGAGACTGGGGATGACAGAGGGAGAGATAGGATAGAAGGGGATCAAAGGAGATCCTGGCCAAACGCATCGGGGAGATGTGAAATGAGGAGAAGAAGAGAGGGAGCTTTTGACAAGTGCCCTCAATGTTTTTCTTTAAAATCTGATGCAGGGATCTCAACTGAGACACTGGGGAGGACAGGAAGCCATGAGAGGTTTGAGGAAGGATGAAAAGGTTTGGAAGAGCTGCTGTGGTGAATGAGAAAGTAAATTAATTAGGAAGGTATAAGAGGATTACCTTGCAGCATCAAGGACCCAGTTGAGATAATATATATAAATTTGTAGTAGACCCTCAGTATAGGGCAACTAAGTGGCACAGTCGATAGAGCACCAATCCTGGAGTCAGGAAAACTCATCTTCCTAAGTTCAAATCTGGCCTCAGACACTTACTACCTGTGTGACCCTGGACAAGTCACTCAATCCTGTTAGCCTCAGTTTCCTCATCTATAAAATGAGCTGGAAAAAAGTAAACCACTCCAATATCTTTGTCAAGAAAACTCCAAATGTCAGAAAGGACTGAAGACATGGTATGTCTTTCTTTTTTTCTTCCTACTTTTCATTTTCATTTCTTTTTTCTTTCTCTCAATCTTTCTTTATCTATCTCTCTGAATGACCCCTGGTTAGGTATGTTGTAGAGGATATGAGTTGGTCTTTGCCATAGGATAGGGTAGTGGTAAGGGAGAACAGACAAGACCTAGATCAATGCCAGAAGGCCCAAGCTCTCCAGGACCATACATATAAAGTCCATTAAAAGGTTGATCATGTTTCCCACTCTCTGATAAAGATTCTTCAAGGCTCTGATTTTTCCCATGTGAATACCCCCTTCACAGCCTGGGAGGGCTGGGGTGTTTTGTTTGTTTTTGTTTTGTCTTGTTTTGTTTTTATCCCTTAGAGCCGGGATCAGTTCCTGGCAAAGTCAGCATTTAATCAATACTTGGTGATGTAAATTATCAGAAGGTCTTTGACAGGGGCCCCAGCCTGAGGCCAAATTGGGGGTTTATCTTTCTGCATTTAGCTGGGTTGGTCCTTCAAAGACAACCACTGCCAGGTCTACTCCACAGCCTTTCCAGTTTCAAGGGGCCTGCCAGAACTTTTTCTCTATTGAAGTAGCCATGGAAGGGGGAAGGGAAAGGAGTAAACACTTATTAAGCACCTACTATGTGCCAAGCACTATCTCTTTTAAAATTATTTATTTGTAACATGCATTTAAAAAAAATTTGAGTTCCATATTCTCTCCTGCCTAGCCCTTCCCCAACCTATGGAAAAAGCATCAATATGATATCGATTATACGTGTCAAGTCATACAAAATATATTTCCATGTTAACCATGCTGCAAAATAAATAAATAATTAAAAATTAAAACCAAGAAACAAAATTTTTTTTTTAAGTCTGCTTCAGTCTGTGCTCAGAGTTCATCAGTTTTCTCTCGCTAGAGGTGGCTAGCATTTTTCTTCATGGGTCCTTTGGATCCAAGACAATTTCAAGAGATCCATAATGAAAAATGTTATTCATTGCCAAAGGGAGAACTGATGAACTCTTGAGTACAGATTGAAGTAGACTTTTTTAAAAACTTTCTTTAAAAAAAAAGGAAAGGGAAAAAAAGAAATTGTTTTGGATCATTTTCTTAATCATAGTAGCTAAGTTTCAGGTGATTGTCATTATGATATTGTTCTTACTGGATACAGTGTTCTGCTTCTGTTCATTTCACTTTGCATCAGTTCATCTAAGTCTTCCCAGGTTTCTCTGAAACCATTTCATTCTTCATTTCTTCTAGCACAGTAGTATTCCATCATAACCATATACCACAACTTGTTCAGTCATTCCCTAATTGATAGGCATCCCCTTAATTTCCAATTCTTTGCTGTTATCAATATTTTTGTATAAGTAGATCCTTTCCCCTTTTCTTTGATCTCTTTGGGATCTTGACCTATTAGTGGTATTGCTGGATCAAAGGATATAGTGCATTGGATTTCCAAGACAGAAAGACCTCATATTTCCTATGAAGCCATTTCAAGTCCGCTCTGGATTCTGGACTTAGCTCTGAAGGGTTCCCTTGGAGTCAAGTCATCAAGAAGATGTTGGTCTACTTCCAGGACCCTCAAAGTAGCCACAGATCCAGAGGACAAGCTCATAAACAATCTTGATGTGGAAGTTTAAAAAAAAGGAACTAAATCCATTGGGAGAATCCTGCATTCCAAACTTCTGGATGTGGAAGACACTTGATTTATATCTGTGTGATCTTGGCTGAGCCTCAGTTTACTCAATTTTAAATAAATTGACTCTATAGTTCTGCATGTGTGGACCTCAATTTTTGATCACTGTTTGTCTCAGTTTCCTCAAATGTAAAATGAAGATAATAACAGCACTTACCTCAGTTTTAAATAAAACAATAAGATTGGACCACATGGCCAATCAGGTCGCTTCCAGAATTACATTTATGATCCTACAAACCTAAAAACTTAAATATGGACTCTTTCCTCTCTCCTTCCTACATCTTCCTCCTCCTCTCAAGCTCCCAGTCCTCACCCAGATCACTAAAAGAGGGAATAGAGGTTGATGAGGAGTAGAGAGGCTAGGGTGGTCTTCAGGTGGGAAGTTAGAAATTTTCCTACTGTAAAGAATAGTTTAGGAAGCCCTAGACAATAAATTCTTTAGGTGTTCAAAAAGTGGAAACCTCAACAACTGTTAGAATAATAGAAAACATTTTATATTCTCATACATATATAATATATAGAAAAACATTCCTGAATTCCTATGAGGATCAAATGAGGTAACTTCCAGAGTGCTTTGCAGACTTTAAAGTGGCATATAAGTGTTAGCTATTGTTATCCATGTACGTGTATATGTGTGTGGAAACTAGAGAGATTCATTACTTGCAGGAAGTCATACCACTGCTAAGTATTAGAGGCTGGATTTGAAGCATGTCATTACAAAACTAAGTCTAACCCTTGGTCCACTCTGTCACTGTTGCTTCTGGTCAGAGAAAACATCAAGGAAGCAAGACCTAAGCAAGAGAGGGGAATAAGCATTTATGAAGCACCTACTACATGTGCCATCTCAGAATTAGGGTTAGTACTGTATATTTGACCCCCAGTCACTATACTCCTCACCAACCTTTATTTCCTCTCTTAGTGGCCTGGGTGAGGACTGGGAGCTTGAGAAAAGGAGGAAGATATAGGAAGGAGAGGGGGAAGAGTCCATTTCTTAAGATTTTAGGTTCATAGGATCATAAATGTACATCTGAAAGTAACCTCCTTGGCCGTGTAGTCCAACCTTATTGTTTTATTTAAAATCGAGGTAAGTACTGTTATTCCTCAATGACAACTGAGGAAACTGAGACAAACAGTGGTCAAAAATTGAGGTCAACACATCCAGAAAAAGTACTATAGAGTCTGAATGCAGATCAAAGTATACTATTTTCACTTTTTTTGTTTTTTCTTTCTTGTGATTTTCCCCTTTTCTTCTGATTCTTCTTTCACAACATGACTAATGTGGAAATATGTTTAACATGATTATACACGTATAGCTTATATGAGATTGCTTGCTGACTTTGGAAGAGAGGATGGGAAGGAGGAAGAAAGAAAAATTTGGAGCTCAAAATTTTGCAAAGATGAATATTGAAAACTATTATTACAGGTAGTTGAAAAAAATACTATTAAGGGGGGAAAAAAAACCTTTCACAATTGAAAAAAAATAAAAATAAAAAAAACTAAGGGCAAGTGACTTGTCCAGGGTCACATAGGTAGTAAGTGACTGAGGCTGGATTTGAACTCAGTCTTCCTGACTCCAGGACTGGCTCTCTATCCACTGTGCCACCCAACTGCCTGTCAAGGCTTTAAAGCAGATGTTCTTAATTTTTATGTGTGTTCTAGAGTCTTTGGAAATCTGATGAAGCCTATGGATCCCTTCTTAGAAAAATGTTTTTAAACACATAAAATAAAAAACATATAAATACTAAATAAATTAAGTATATTAAAAGGCAGTCTTTATAAAGTTCAGGGATGCTACATTGAGAATCTCCTGTTTCAATGAGATTGGATGGGTCAAGATGAGGAAGAGTGGGGGGGGGGAGGAATTCTCCAAATGGGCCTTCATCTCTGCAAGGCAATCCTTTTATTTATCTCTGTTTCTTTCCCAAACACATTCCTGGCAGGCACAATCCCACCCTCCTTTCTCCCTCCGAGAAATGACCTTTCCTTCTACCTTATTAAGAAAATTTAGAATATCCTTTCTCAACTTTCTAATCCCTTCTCCACACTTCAAAGCTTATCTTGGTCCTCACCTAGCTTCTCCTCCCCTTTTCCAGTCTCTGAAGAAGAAATGATTCTCTGTGCCAAGGACAGTTCTTCTTTCTTTTCCTCTCCTCCTCTCCTCTCCTCCCCTCCCCTTCCCTCTTCTCCTCTCCTTCTTCTCCTCCTCCTCCTCTTTCTTCTTCTTCTTCTTCTTCTTCTTCTTCTTCTTCTTCTTCTTCTTCTTCTTCTTCTTCTTCTTCTTCTTCTTCTCCTTCTCCTTCTCCTTCTCCTTCTTCTTCCTTTCTCCTGCTCCCTTTGTCTTTCTCTTACCTTCAATCTCTCCCCATCTCCTGGCTCCTTCCTATCTACCTATTGTCAATCAGTCAACCAGCTCAGTAAGTACTTACTTGACTAAATGCTGGGGCTACAAATAAATAAATAAGTATAAAAGAAAGATAGTGTTTCCCCTCCAGGAGTTTACATTCTATTGGAAGAAGACAATACACAAAGGAGGAGCTCAAAAACAGGGGTGGGAGGAAGATAAGAGGATGCTCATGTACCAGCATGGCAGCCAAGTATGAAGTATGAGAGATGGCTCTTCTGTACCCTTTTATCTCACAGAGGTTCCAGGAAGGAGTTGCCAATGGGAGGGAGGACTGTCTCCTTACAAATATTTTAAAGTTATCCTATCCTCAAAAAACCTTCCCTTGTGCTCTGACATACCTTCAACCAACTATCTTATCTCTCTCCTCTCATTCATTGCTAAACTCTTAGAAAGAGTTCTCTACCTTGTTACCAGCTAGTTTCTCATTATACAATCTCCTCAACATCTTGTAGTCTGGCTTGGGGCTGTTCTCTCAAAGGTCATCAAATGGCTGTGTTTTTTTTTTTAACTTCTTGAATTTAAATTTTTTTTACTATGAATTTAAAAATTTAACACAAGACTTTCCACATACAAAGAAATGGACAGAAGGCTGTATATGAAGTAATAAATCCCTATTATGTACAACTTTTTAAAAGTATATATTAAATTTATCATTACTTATATGTCTCCTGAATTTTTCTGTATTTTCCTTTTCTTTTTCTTAACATTTTATATATTTATTATATATAATATATTTATATTTATTATCTATATTATGTATAGATATTTTATATCACTTTCACTAGCCTCCTTCCTCCACACAACTCTTTCCTGCCCTCCTCCCCCAAACAAATTAATATTATCAAACAAAACAAATTCACACATTGCCTCATTCTGCACCTCTAGTTCAACAGGAGAAAAACATGTCTTTCTCCAGGTTCTCTGGAGACCTGGTTAGTCACTGCATTGATTAGAGATTTGAAATCTTCCATCCTTCTAAGTTGTTTTCCTCAGTGTTATAGTCTCTGTGGAAAGAATTCTCCTTGCTGTGCTCATCTCCCACTACACAAATTCATACAAGTCTTCCCAGCTTTCTCTGATTCTGTCATTTTCATCATTTCCAAAAGACTATTCTATTAGACTTATATGCCACAATTTGATTTGCCATTTGCCAACTGATGGCTACCCACCTTGATTCTAGTTATGTTTTGCTCTAACAAAAAATGCTGCTACACATATTTCTGTATATGTGGCTGTTTTCCTTCTTTCTTTGATTGGGATGTGATTCATATAAACTTGAATCTTTAAGTTAATTTTGGTAATATTGGCATTTTAATTTTAGTTGCATGGCCTAACCATAAACAATTAATTTCTCTCTAATTGTTTACTTTCCGTCTTGCGGTAAAGAACATTTTGTAATCATACTCATGTAATTTCTCTTTGTATCTTCTTAAGTGGACTCCCAGATATTTTACAGATGTACTTATTTTGAATAGAATTTCTTTTCTTCTCTCTTCCTGGTAGATTGATAAGTAGAAAAACTGATGACTTTTGTGAGTTTATTTTATAGCCAATCAAGCTCATCATTTAAATGAAGTCATTACTTACTTCAGTTAATTTTAGAGGAATCTTTAGTATCCTCTAAATAACCTATCATCTCATCTGCCAAAAGTGGACATTTTTCTTTCTTTGTTGTTTATGTTTATTCTCTCAATGCACTTTTATTTTCAATCTTTTCTAGAACTACATCATATAGTAGCTGTGACAATGGACACCCCTGCTTTATCTCTGTTTTTATTGGAAAAGCCTCCAACACTACTAGCAACTTAATTGCCAGATGCAACGGTCTTTTCTTAGTCTCCATCTTCCTTTCAGCAGCCAGCGATGCTGTTCAGCTCAACAAACATACGTAACATTGCTACAATGTATCAAGTTCTACAGGCACAAGGTGGTGCTGCAGCAGATAGAGTGCTAAGCCTGGAGTCAGGAGTTCAAATGTGACCTCACATATTTACCAGCTGTGTGACCCTGGGTAAGTTACTCAGCTCTATTTGCCTCAGTTTCCTCATCTGTAAAATGAACTGGAGAAGGATATGGCAAATCACTCCAAAATCTTTGTCAAGAAAACCCCAAATGGGGTCACAAAAAGTCAGACATGACTAAAAAGGATCCGATAACAACAGATCAAGTTCCATCTTTTGGTTGTTTAGTCGTTTTCAGCTGCGTCTGACTCTCCGTGATCCTATTTGGGGTTTTCTTGTCAGAGATAATAGATTGGTTTGCCCTTTCCTTCTCCAGCTCATATTACAGATGAGGAAATGGATGCAAACAGGGTGAACTGACTTGCCCAGGGTCACACAGCTAGAAGTGTCTGAGATGTAATTTGAACTCAGGTCTTCTAGCTATTCTAAGATTTTTTTTTTTAATTAAGCAGTACTTGCTCTTAAGGAGCTCTAATTGTACTTAGCGTATGTAATTTGCACACATCTAAGTAAGTAAAAGGTAATTTTTGAAGGAAGAAAGGGCTACCACCTGGCCACCAGGGAAGGTTCTGAGTTAGGAGCTGAACCTGGAAAGAAAGTAAAGTGAGAGGGGACTGAATTGCAGGCATTCCTGGGAAAGGATGTGAAGATGAGAAATGATGTGTCTAATTAAGGAAGATAATAGGGCATTTTGGCAGAAAAGTAAAGCATGTGAAGGGAAAGAAATGAGTTGTCAATGAGTTAGATGGTGGACCGTGTTCTTCAGGATTCTCTCCTCTTTTGGATGCTTCAGCTCTGCTTTAGCCTTATTTCTCCTGGTTCTTCCTCACTTTCTTTTGTTGTTTTACCGTCCTCCCATTCCCTAAGCCTGGGCCATCTCTGCTGTGTATGCTGTCCTTTGATTATCTTATCTGCTCCCATGGCTACTTCAGTTGTAACCTCCAAGCAGAAAGTTCCCAGATCCATGTCCATTGTCCCTGCTGGGTTTCAGTCTAAAACATCCAGCTGGCTGCTGGACAAATCTAACTGGGTGTCCCATTGGAATGTCATCATTTACTGCCCCTGTTCCTACTTCCTTATTTCCCTTGAGGGCACAGCCATACTTGCGATTATTTTGTGAATCTTCTCAGTCATCTTTCATCTTATGGCAAATGGTTCTCTCTGAGCTCTCTTGCACGCCTCCCTACCAACACCCAATCAGTCACCACTTCCACCCACCATCTCTCCCATTTGCCTACTTCTGGACCCTCACAGAACCACTCCCCTGGTTTAGCTCGAGTTATTCTAATTCATTCCTTTGCATTTCACCTCTCCCTTCTCCAATCCATTCTTCAAACAGATACCAAAATAATCCAAGTCTGACCACATTCCTCTGCTGCTCAAAGATCTTCCATGGCTCTCTGTTACCCATAAGATAAAATTAGTGTTCGTTATCCTAGCATCTGAAGCCCTATGCTTCCAAGCTTCAGTCAACATTTTAGCCTTAGCTAACATCAGCCTATTTGCAAACTCTATATTCCTGCTGAAAAACCTTCAGGTTATTTCCTGACCCCATCCTGCGCACGCCTGCCTCCTAACATTCATGCAGCCCATACTGAAGCCCTGGAATGCACTCCCTCCTTGGCATATATTGCCATTTGGCTAATAAAACCTTTCAAAGTCTGGTCTCGCCTAGTGATTATGAATTACTTCCCCTCATGAACTCCGTGCTTCAGACAAAGTAGAGGGAGCTTCTGATTGCTGTTATGACAGCTGGTAGCCAGACCAGGTAACGGAATAAATTAAAGGCATGGCATATTGTCAGAATAGACAGGGGCATTGAAGCAAATAATGAGGTGAGGCCAGAAAGGGAAGTCGAAAAGGGTATTGGGGGTTTTGAAAGTTTTATTGGAGGAAAGAGTAGGGTCAAAGAAAGGTTAGGACCTTTTGCTTGAGGTGGAAGAGACAATGATAATTGATAACAGAAAGAGGACAGCACGATAAATTCTTGTGTTCCTTCTGTTTTCTTTGCTAAGAAGAATGACCTTTGCACTGGAAATAACCAAGGAGAAATGGTTAACACACAGTTGACATCTAAGGTAATTAAGGCACCAGTAAGAGACCACCTAATTGTTCTTGGTGAATTCAAGTGGCCCAGACGAGCTATATCCTTGAGGCCCCAAAGAACCAGCAGCTGTGTGATCCACTGTTGAAGAAACTTGAATAATGGTGGAGAATGGGAGAGATGCTGACGGTCTGGCAGAGGGCAAGTAGCACAGTTTTTCTAAAAGGGAAGAGAAGGGAACCTATAAACTATGATTTGGATTCCTGGAGAAATTCTAGAATGGATCTTTCAAAAGATGGTTAGCACACATCCAGAAAAGAAAGCCATGATTCCCGAGAACCAACGCAGCCTCCAGAAAAACAGGTCATGCCAAATTTGCCCTATATCCTTTCTTATTTGGGGGACTAAACTAATTCATCAAGGGAATTATAAATCTATCCATTTATCTATCCATATAATTTATATATATATATATACATATATAGTTATCTGCACACATATCATTATAAATACTTATACACATATGTATAATACATATGTGTATATCTATATATGGGCAGCTACGTGGTACAGTGAATAGAGTGCCAGGCCTGGAGTCAAGAGTTCAAATCCAGCCTCAGCCACTTACTAGCTGTGTGACCCTGGGCAAGTCACTTCAACTGTGTTTGCCTTAAATCTACTGGAGAAGAAAATGGCAAACCACTCTAGTATCTTTGCCAAGAAAATCCCATGGCCGGTATTGGCATGCTGTGGTCCATGGGATCACAAAGAATCAGACAGGACTGAACAACAATAAGGCACATATATACCTCATATATGCAGATTTATTTGCATGATGTCTCCCCCCTTAGAATGTGAGCTTTCTGGAGGTAAGGAAGTTGTTTGTGGCTTTTCTTTCTCCAGCATTCAAATCTAAAGTTAACTGACTGAGCAAGCTAGACTCAAAAAGAGCAGTAAATAGTTCAACGTTACCTTGTCGGAAGATCTCTGCTCAAAAGCCTCCAAGGACCCCTGCTGGGCTCTGTACTATTTAACATTTTTATCAATGACTTGGATAAATTCACGGATGCCACATCCCTCAGATGGGCAGATGAAACAAAAATGAGAAAGACAGCCAATGTTCCAAATGATAATCAGAATCCAAAATGATCAGGACAGGCTAGGCACTGGCCAACTCTAATCGGGTGAAATATAATAAGGATGAAAGTCAACTCTTACACTTGGGTTCCAAAAACCAACTTCTCAAGCACAGGATGGGGGAGGCCTGGTTACTTGGAAACTTGCCTAAAGGAGATCAGACAGTTTTAGTGGAACACAAGCTCCATATGGGTCAGCACTGGGGTGTGTTAAGGGAGTAGCTGCCAGGAATAAGGAGGTGATAATCTCATTATGTTCCACCCTAGTCAGAGCATACGGATTGCTCTTTAAGTCCTGTGTGCCTCAGCTGAGAAAGGCTATTGATAAATTAGATCCTGTCTTGAGAAGAACAAGCAGAGTGGTCAAAGCCTTGAATCCATATCACATGAGGATTGGGCAATAGAGATGGGGCCATTTAGCCTGAAGAAGAAAAGATACCTATACTGAAGTATTTGAAATATGTTCCCCATACTTCAAATGCTTGAATGTAGATATCTTCAACATGTGGAAGTTTATTGTTACTGCTGTTGCTCCATTCATTTGACAGATAAGGAAACCAAGGCAAACAGGGTGGAATGACTTGCCCAGGGTCACATATCTAGTGAGCGTCTGAGGCTGGATTTGGACTCAGGTCTTCCTGACTACAGGACGGGTGCTCTATCTATTTTGCCACCTGCTTGTCCTTTATACGGAAGTTACAAAGAGGAAAAGTGAGACTTGAAATTGGGGGAAACTTTGTAACAAATGGAGCTGTCCAAAAAGTGGAATGCTCTGCCTGGGGAGAGGTAGTGAGCTCCCTGAACCTGGAGGTCTTCAAACAGAGACTGGGGAATGGCTTGGTGGGTATGCTACAGCAGGGAATTCCTTTCTGTTAGAAGTTGAACTAAATGGTTGATGAGCTCCTTTCCAACTGGGAGATTCTATGACTCCAGGAGCATGAAGTAATGTGTCTGGAGAGGCAGAGTGGAGCCATCCACTGAAGAGATTTAAATTATAAAATGAGATTATGTCCTGGATGCAACAGAAGGGGAACTATGGAATCTTCCTGAACAAGGAGTGGCATTGCAGGTCTTGTATTTTAGGAAGGTTACTTATCAGCTGTGTAGAAGAGAGACCAGAGAGGGGATAGACTTGAGGGAGGGTGACCAATGAGATTACCACAACAGTCATGGTGGCTAGAATGAGGTTGGTGGCTGCAGGAGAGCAGGGAAGAGGAGATGTTGAGGTAGAATCAGCAAAACTAGGCACTAATTGTATATAAGGGATAAGAGAGATGGTTCCAACCCTCACTGAGTGAAAGGTTGGAATACTCAACAGAAAAAAATCAGTTAACCATTTATTAATTCCTTACTAGTGCCAGTCAGTGTGCAAAGCACTGGGGGTTAAAGGCAAAAGCCATGAAAACAGTCCTTGAACTCAAAGATCTTACATTTTTTCCCCCAAGAAAACAATTTTTAAAAATTTAAATATTTTATTTTTTTCTAATTACATGTAAAAACAATTTTTAACATTCATTTTTTAATTTTGAGTTCCAAATTTTCTCCCTCTCTCCCCTCCCTCCTCATTGAGAAGGCAAACAATTTGATCTAGGTTACACATGTGCAGTCATGCAAAACATAATTCCATATTTGTCATTTTGTGAAAGAAAACTGACCAAAAAACCCAAGAAAAATAATGTTTAAAAAGTATGTTGTCAGACGCAATCAAGTCTTTCTCTGGAGGTAGATGACATTTTTTCATCTTAAGTTCTTCAAAGTTGTCTTGGTTCATTGTATTACTGAGAATAGCTATCATTCACAGATGATTAGTTACAATATTGTTGTTATGCTATACAATGTTCTCTTGGATCCACTCACCTCACCTTGCATCAGTTCATATGTCTTTCAAGGTTTCTCTGAAAGCATCCTGTTCATCATTTCTTCTAGCACAACAGTATTCCATCACAATCATATACCACAACTTGTTCAACCATTTTCCAACTGATAGCATCCCTTTGATTTCCAAGCCTTTGCCAAAAAAAAAAAAAAAAGCTCTAGAATTATTTCTGTACAAATAGGCCCCTTTCTCTTTTCTTTGAACTCTTTGGGATGCAGACCTCCTACTAGAAGTATTGCAAGAATTTATCATCTATTTGTAAATAATACACATAAGATGCAAACAAAGTAATGCAATGCAATCTCTGAGGGAAAGACTCAAGTGATGGGGGTAGGAGGGGGACCAGGAAGTCCTCCTGCAGAAAAAGGCATTAGAGCTGAGTCTTGAAAAAAGATATGGATGTTGAGAAACAGAGATGAGAGAAATAAGTCATCCCGGCTTGAGGGGCAGCCAATGCAAAGGCAGGGAGAGGGGAGACTGAGTTTACTGTGTGAGGATCATCAGGTAGCCTATAGTAACTCTATGGTAGGTAATGGAGTGTGAGAAAACTGGAAAGAGAGCAAGGGACCATATTGTGAAGAGCCTTAAGTGCCAAAGAGAGAATTTTATATCAATGCGAGAAGTAATATGGAGCTACTGGAGTTTATGAAAAATGGGAAATTTGGAGGGGCAGGTTTCAGGGTTTGTTGTTTAGTCATTAGTCATATATGACTCTTCATGATCCCATTTGGGGTTTTCTTGGTAAAAATACAGGAGTGGTTTGTGATTTGTTTCTCCAGGTCATTTTACAGATGAGGAAACCGAGGAGAACAGGGAGAAGTGATTTGCCCAGGGTCATATAGCTAGTAAATGTCTGAGGCTGGATTTGAACTCAAGTCCTCCTGATTCCAGGGTCAGAACTCTATCCATTGCACTTCCTAGCTTCCCCAGTTTTCAGGAGAAAGCTGATAAATTCTACTTTGCACATGCCAAATGTGAGAGGCCTGTGGAACATTCAATGGAAGATGTATACGTGATGGAGGCCTGGAGCCCAGAAGAGCAAGTAGGGCTAGATATGTAGATTTGGGGGTCATCTGCACAGAGATGACATTGAAACACAGGGAGATGGTGAGACCACCAAGGCAGAGCATAGGGGTAAGAGAAGAGGTTCCTTAGTCTTTTGATCTCTTTCTTCTCCTGTCTTCCCAAATATCCTTCCCCAGATCCCACCAATAATCTTTTTTCTAATTCCTTCTTTCTCTCTGTCTTCCTTCTTTAGCTGGGGTCCAACTTTTGTTTCTGTCACAACCAGACCTTCTCCTACCTGGGGAACGATGCCCTTCCACAGGCCTCCTCCCCCTCTCAGCTCCTATACTGCCACCACCCTAGGAGTGGCCTCCTTATGGAGACACTTGGAATATTTGTCATAGTTACCTGAGGGCTGTTGATGCTTTCCCTGCCTCTGGTCCATCCAGGCAGAGGGTCACAGGATCACAGGATCCATGGCTGGAAAGAATCTCAGAGGTCAGTCCATCTGATCCCCTCATTTTACAGAATAATCTCTATCTGTTGATTTGCATGGTCTCGCCTTTGTTCAAATGACTCTCTTGTACCAAAGAGGAAATACGGAAAGTGCTTTGAGATTTGCAAAGTGCTTTCCACGGCATCTCATTCATCCTCACAACTATCCTGGGGGATGGGTGCTATTATTATCCCCATTTTTACAGATGAGGAAACTGAGGCAGGCAAAGGTAAAGCTACTTGCTCACGGTCACACAGCTAGGAAGTGGCTGAGGCCAGATTTGAACTCCGGCCTTCCTGACTCCAAGGCCCCCGCTTTGTGCCACCTCCTGCCTATCACCTCCAAAGTACAATTCAGATTCCTCTCCCTGACATTCAAAATCCTCCATAGTCTGGCGCTATTCTCCTCTTCTAACCACATCCTCCATTCTACAATTCAGCCCGGATGGTCAGTTGTCCATCTGGACTGCCAATCTTGATGCTCTGTCCACTCCTCACTCACCCTACGCATACAGTCAGTTGCCAAATCTTGGCATTTCTGCCCTTGCAGCATCTTTCCTGCAGAAACCTCCTTTTCCCCACTCATGTGGACCTCACCCTGGTCCAGGCTCTTGGCATTCCTTCCTCTACTATTGTAATAAGCTTTGACTTTGTCCCCCTCTCTCAACTCTCTTCCCATAGCAAAGCTACCAAAATGGTTTTCCTAATGTGTAGGGTCCATTGTAAAGTCCATTGTTGTGCATTTAAAGTTCTTCCCAACCTGACCCCTTCCAGTCTTATACCTCTACCCTCTACCCTCCATGATTCAACTACATGGTTCTACTTAATGTTCTTCAAACATAACATGCTATTTTCACACTTCCCTGCCTTTGCACCTCTCAGTCCCTCATGCCTGGAATGCTCTCCTTCCTAACCTCCACTTCTCAGCTTCCTTCAAGACTCAGCTCAAATCCACTTTCTGTAGGAGAACTTTATTGGTCCCCCTAGCTGCTGGTGCGGAGTTTCTTAACCTTTTTTGTGGCACTTATCCCTCCAGCCCATAGACCCCTTTTCAGAATAATATTTTTAAAAGCATAAAAGCATAGGATTATAAAGGAAACCAATTGTATTCAAATATAACCACCAAAAACCCCCCAATAAGATCAGAGACTTGAGGTTAGGAATGCCATTCCCCATTAGAATCTGAGTCTCTGAAGGACAGGGACTACTTTTGGCACACAATAAGTGTTTAATAAATGCTTATTACTTTATTAAGTATCTCTGATTCTGAAGCATTTCCCATGCTTGCTCTCCATGCTTTTGCCCACTATTACGTGTTCCTGCAACATCCTCTCTCTATCCTTCCACCTACCCCCCACCTCACCCCCAACCTCCTCTCGTATCCCTGCCCAGTCACAGCCTGGTTCCCACCTATCAGCCACCTTTAAAGACATATTTTATATTAAGCCCCTTCCTGGACTCATGGGCCTACGGCTATGCCCTGAACCTCTTCATGCCACCCCCATCTTGAAATGCCACCTCACAGTGAAATCTGCCCAGATGCAGGATCCTTTATACTGATAGCAGCTTCCCCCTCCTCTTCCTCCCCTCCCCTACTCTGTTTTAGAGTTCTGTTCCCCTTTTGTGCACACAGCATGTCATGTTGTATATGAGGGCTATCTGTGTTTAGTTTTAGTCACTTAGGCATTAAGTGCAGGGAGCTTTAGCTCAACTTTCTGTCTCCTCTAGTACCAACCACACCGCTCTGTATACAGCAGGCATTTCATGTTTGCAAATAAAATCATTGAGGAACCAGAGAGGTTGGTAAAAGGTCCCTCTAGTAGAGCTAGAGAGATAGGTGGGGGAGGAGAGGACAGAAGAACCCACTGGCCTGTCTTGTGCTAGGAAGGAAACAGAATGTGTCAGCCTTTATGGCCTCCTGGCACTGGGCGTGAGCTGACTAAGAAACCTCTGAACCTGTTCTCCTCTTCCTCCCTCCCTTCCCCCAACACATATCAAACACCCCTGGGCAGAGGGCACAGTCCACCCAATTCCCTGTTGACAAGGACAGCCCAGAATTCCTCAGGAATGCAGAGACAGCCACCACACCCCAGAGGCCTTTCATTCAATCACTAAGAACCACAGAGGAAGCTAGAAAGAAAAGGATGGAGGAGAGTGGGACTGGAGGAGAGCACTGACCCTGAAGTCTCAGACTTTCTTGGAAGCCATTAGGATGCCATTTGTAACTTGAGCCTGAGAGACTGGGGGGGGGGGAGGGGGGAGGGGGGCGGTGGTGGAGCAGGGAGGGCACCATTGGTTTGAGCGAATTCAAGTGGACAAGCAATTCTTGAGAGCCTACTATGTGGTAGCCACTGTACTGGGTTCTGGCACACAAAGACAAAAAAGAATTGTCCTTGTTCCCAAGGACCTTACATTGTATTGGGGGAAAAACAACAGTCACACAGATAAGCAAAGAGAAACAGAGAAACATAAAAAAATCGACCACAAAGAAAGAAAAGAGGGTAAGTTTAATTATTCATTTATTCACTTAGCAAGCAATAATAAGGCAACTAACATGTGTAAGGCATCTTGTGGGAAGAAAAAAGATGGAAAAAACCTGGAACAGCCTCAAGAAACTTGCATTCCGTGGTGGATGACAAAGTCTGGGCTGGGGCTGAGGGTGTTGCTGGGGGCGGGGAAAGAATGCTACAAGGAAAAGACAAATGAACACAAGGTAATTTATTCTGGGGTTTTGTTTTTTTTTAGTCATTTAATTTTCTTTTTCAGCTAACATTAATAATAATTCATTCATGATTTATAAAGATAAATTAACATTTATTTTCTCTCCATTCCACTTCCCCAAACTAAAAAGGATAAAATCCCAATAATCAATGTTTAACCAAGCTAAACAAATTTCCACATTGTTCATGTTTAAAAATATCTGACTCATTCTGCATCCTGTATCCATCACCACCTCTCTGTTAGGAAGTAGGCAGAGTGCATCATGATCAGCCCTCTGCAAACATTGGTCATTGCATGGATCAGAGATCTCAGGTCAACACAAGACCATTTGAAAAGGAAAAGAACGCTGAGAAGCAGACTGGCCCTGTGGGTAGTATGCAGAACTTAAAGTTGGGAAGATGTGAATTCAAATTCTGCCACAGATACTTATTAGTTGTATGACCCTAGGCCAGGAACTTAACCCTTCTGTGCCTCAGTTTCCTCATCTGTAAAATGAAGGGATTTGATCCAGTAACTGCTAAGACTTCTTCCAACACTGTCTACAATCCTCTGATTCACATCAGAACTGAGCCTTGGGTAAAGATGAGTGTTCTCAGAGGTCAAGATGAGGAGGGCATGTACTCCAGGTAATGGGGAGAGCCTGTACACCACACCCCAGAAAGGTATCCCCCCCACCTATCCCTCCAGCTCTAAAAAAGGGAGACAGAAATGAATAATGAGGAATGCCAAATCTAAGGAATGTCTGTGGGCTGCTTTGGTTGGAATTCAGTGAGTGAAAAGAGCTAGAAAGCAAGGAGGGAAATTGGCATTTATTAATTACCTACTATGTGCCAGGCACCATGCCAAGTGCTTTGCAAATATTATATCATTTGATCCTCACAACCACCCTGGTAGCTAACCGCTATTGTTATCTCCATTTTACATGAAATCATTCCTTATTTTGAGTAAACCTAGATCAAGTGACTTACCCAGGGACACACTGCTGTTAAGCATCTGAAGTGAGATTTGAACTTAGGTCTTCTTGACTGCAGGCCTGGTACTCGATCAACTGAACCATCTGACTGACAAATTGGAAAGCCAGATTGTGGAGAATCTGAAACATCAAGTTGAAGGCTTTTATATTTTATCCTAGAAGCAATTTCGAACCTAGAAATAACACAGTCAGATCTGTCTTGGGAAGATTGCTTTGACAGCTGTGTATATGGAGGATGGATCAGAGAGCTAGAAAACAGGGAAAGCAGCTGGGCAGCATTGACTATAATCCTGTTGAGGGGTGATGAAGGCCTAGAACTAGGGTGGCAGCTTTCAGAACAGAGAGAAAGGGGCAGATAGAGAAAGCGAGGGAGCTTAGCCAGTGACTGAACAAGAGAAGGGTCAAGGATGATTCCAGGGTCAAAGCAGAAGAATTCCCAATCCCTAAGAAAACTGAGTCAACAGAAATCAAGAGGAAGGGTAGGTTTAGGGGGTAAGGTGATGAATTTGGTTTTGTACACGTTGAATTTAAGACACCAATGGTCAGAAATATCCAGAAAGTAAATGGCAAGGCAAGACCAGATGTCTCAAAGACAACTCAAACTCAACATGGCCAAAACAGAATCCTTTATGCCTCCCCCCAAAATACATCCTTCTCCCAAACTTTCCTGTTTCTGTCAAGGGTAACAGCATTCCTCAAGTCACCCAGGTTCATAACCTTGGTGTTATTGTGACTTCTCTCTCTGACTCACTCCATAAATCCCATCGGGTGTCAAATCTTGCCATTTCTATATCCACAAGGTTTCTAGCATCTGACCCCTTCTCTCTTCATACAGACACCACTTTATTTTAAGACCTCATCACCTCTTACTTGGACTAATTTAATAACCTTCTTCCTGGCCTCCCATAGCCACAAGATTCTCCCTATTCCAATTCCCCATCCAGCTGTCAAAATAATCTTCTTAAACTGCAGGACTGACCATTTCACTTTGATACTCAATAACCTCCAGTGATTTCCCTGCTACCTCCAGAATCACACATAAAATCCTGTTTGACTTCAGAGTACTAGATAATGCAGTGGATAGAATTCTGAGCCTGGAGTCAGAAAGACTGGAGTTCAGAACTGGCCTCAGATTATTTAATAGATGTATGACCCTGGGCAAGTCACAGCATAAGAAATTAAATGTGAATTTTGAGGGAGTTTTGTGGAAGCTGCAGACAACACACAAAAGTCAGTAGATAATAAAGAGCCTATAAACAAATACTTAGCCCAAATTTTACAATAAGGTACTGTAAATATCCCATGAAAGAAAAAAGAAAAAATTCAGACTTCTATGGTACGAAGGAAGGGCCAAAAAATTTGATAAGGATTTTCCAGATTGCAAGGGTGCCCTGCCTCTAACCCCTTCGATGTGGAGAGGATAACTGTATTTCCTTCTTCCCTTCCTTCCTTCCTTCCTTCCTTCCTTCCTTCCTCCCTCCCTCCCTCCCTTCCTTCCTTCCTTCTTTCCCTCCTTCCTTCCTTCCTTCCTTCCTCCCTCCCTCCCTTCCTTCCTTCCTTCTTTCCCTCCTTCCTTCCTTCCTTCCTTCCTTCCTTCCTCCCTCCCTTCCTCCCTTCCTTCCTTTCTTCTTTCCTTCCTTCCTTCCTCCCTCCCTCCCTCCCTTCCTTCCTTCCTCCCTCCCTCCCTCCCTTCCTTCCTTCCTTCCTTCCTTATTTCCCTCCTTCCTTCCTTCCTTCTTTCCCTCCTTCCTCCCTCCCTTCCTTCCTTCCTTCCTCCCTTCTTTCCTCCCTTCTTTCCTCCCTTCCTTCCTTCCTTCCTCCCTCCCTCCCTTCCTTCCTTCCTTATTTCCCTCCTTCCTTCCTTCCTTCCTCCCTCCCTCCCTCCCTTCCTTCCTTCCTTCTTTCCCTCCTTCCTTCCTTCCTTCCTTCCTCCCTCCCTCCCTTCCTCCCTTCGTTCCTTCCTTCTTTCCTTCCTTCCTTCCTTCCCTCTTTCCTTCCTTTCCTTCCTTCCTCCCTTCCTTCCTTCCTTCCTTCCTCCCTCCCTCCCTCCCTTCCTCCCTTCCTTCCTCCCTCCCTCCCTCCCTTCCTTCCTTCCTTCCTCCTTTCCTCCCTTTTCAATCTTTTTATTCTTTACTCCCCTCAACATACTCTACAATCCATCCAAACTGGCTTTTCCTCCGTTCCTCAGCATAACATTCTATCTCTGGAGGCCATGCTTTTACACCAGCTGTACTTCATCCTTCATACAATCCCAGCCATCCTCCAAGGGGCAGGCAGTCCAACCATCACAGGAGCCTTTTCCTGATCCTCCTGTTTACTAATATGCCACCTCTCAACCAGCCACCTCGTATTCATTGTGGCCGTGCTTATGTGTATTTCTGCACATGATTACAGATTTAAAAGTTGTCTTCCTTGATAAAACGTAAACTCCTTAAGAGCAGGATTTTTTTTCATTTTTTGTTTTTTGTGTCCATAGTGCCTGACACAAAGTAGGAACTAAAAAATACTTATGTGTTGATTGATCCAGAATCTGAGAGCTATTAGAATTTTACATGTACATTTGGGAATCGTTTACAGCAAGGATGAGAGCTGGTCGAATCACCAAGAAGGTACAGAGTGAGAAATGAGGGTAGAAAAGAATATCAAGCTATACTCACAGTCAGGGAGCAGGATACGGGTAACAATTCTGCAAAGGAGAAGATGGAGGAGAGGTAGGAGAAAAACCAGAACCAAAAAGTGCTTTGAAAGCCAAGGGAGGAGAGAGTAGCCAGGAGGAGGGTATGGTCAGCATGGTCAAATGCTGCTGAGAGGTCCAGGAGAATAAGGGGTTAAAAGGCCATGAAGAGGTAAAGCAGGAAAAAGGCATTTTCAGTGCAGTGATGGGATCAAAAACCAGATTGCAATGGACTGAGAAATAAGTGGAGGGTGAGGAATTGGAGGCAGTTTGAATAGGCTATTATTTCCAGAATTTGGCTAAGAAAGGAAAGAGAAGAACTTCAAGGAATAGTAGGGTGGAGGGGAGGATTTTTCAGAATAGTGGAGAAATGGGAGTGTTAGTAGGTAGCAGAGAAGGAGCCAATAAAAAAGGAGAAACTTGGTAAAAAAAAAAATGAGGGCGTTTTCTGAGGAGACCAGAGGTAGAGTAGAAGGTTCGGCTTTTTTAGAAACTGGAACAACATGAAGAGTCAATAAGTATTTATTGAGCACCTACTGTGTGCCAGGTACTACGTTATTTGTAGCATACTTACCCCAATTTGCACTTGTGGGGTTAAGTCAACCCTGTGTTGAACCCAGGTTCCAAGTACTCTATGGGTCCATACTCCTAAAACTATATCTCATGAGTCCCCACTGGTATATTCAACTTTAACAGTCAGTCAGTTGTCAAAAATGGCTCAGAGCGAAGGCATTTACTAAAACAGTAGCTACAAAGCATTTCTTTCTCCCATCCCCCGCCCCATTATTCAGTCTACCCTCCCACAAATATACACAGTGTTAGTGGAAAGAGTGGACCCACACATAAAATACAGCAGTTTGAGAGCACACACTTAAAGAATAAACGTGGCCAATAAATCCAATAGTTTTTCCTCCACGCTCATTCTCCTTGACCTCTCTGCAGCCTTTGACGCTGTTGGTCACTCTCTCCTCCTTGACATTCTCTTCTCTCTAGGTTTTTGGGACATCCCTTTCCCCTGGTTCTCCTCCTACTTATCTGACTACTCTTTCACTGTCTAATTTGTTGGGTCTTCACCCAGATCATGCCCTCCAACCAGAGGTGTCCCTCAGGACACCTGGGCCCTCTCCTCTTCTCTTCTCTCTTCCACTTCAATTGGTGATTTCATCAGCTTCCATGAATTTAATTACCATCTCAATGCCAGTGATTCTTAAATCTACATATTCTGCCTCAGTCTCTGGTGGCTTCCAATCTCACATCTCCAACTGTCTTCCAGGCATCTCAATCTAGATGTTCATTAGATATCTTCAGCTCAACAGTCAGAAACAGAACTCATTATCTTTTCCCATAAACTTTCTGCCCCTCACACTTCCCTTTTTACTATAGAGGGCAACGGCATGCCCCTTTCTACAAAAAGTCTTCCCTAACCCCTCTTAATTCTAGTGCCTTCCCTCTTGTCATTGTTTCCTTTATAGTCTGTATATAGCCCACTTTATGTATATTTGTTTGCCGGTTGTCTCCCCCCTCACTTTGAGGGCAGGGACATTTGTCTCTTTTTCTATCCCCAGCACAATGCCTGGCACATAGTAGGTACTTAATAAATGCTTATTCAATTGAATCTACAGCTCTACAGACATCATATGTCCTCTGCTTTCTAGTGATGTTCTTTCTCCTGCAGTCATCTACCATATATTATACGTATGCATGTGTGTGCATACACACACACATATATTTACACATATACCCATACATATACATATGCAAATATGTCTATGTGAATATGTATGTGTACGGCACATATGTGTATATTTAGGTTGTGTGTATATATTTATATGTGTCTGTGTCTGTGTACATGTATATGTGTATATGTATTTTTCAAGGTTCCTTGACTGGTCCTACCACAGTTTACCTTCTGGGCTTAGAGTCTCCTACTGGCCAAGTTGCTCAGCCTCAGGATACCATTGTCAATGAGGTTTGGAAGGAAGAAAGAAATCCCACGCCCTCACCCACCCCTGCACTCTAAAAGAGGCCCAAGGGTAAAAGCAGAGAGCTGGGTTCTTCCTCTCTAGTTGGCTTTCCTCTTGACTGCCAGAGATGACTCTTTTCTTATTTGCCACAAGGCACATCACAACCTGTTGAATGACTATCAGTCCCCCTCACATTTCCCACAAGGAGAGAACTCAAGTCCATGGCTAGATCAGATGTTGTAATGAGTTACTCCAAATCCCTTGACTAGATTTTAAATATATGACACCTATGTATCCCTGAATGTATAAAGAAGACAGCCTGAGCAGCCAAAATCAAAGTTTCATGTCATGTACTTCAGGCCTGTCTTTGCCACCCATCTACATACCTCCTTCTCCTCTCATGCTCCACACTTGAGTCTTACTGTTCCAGACAAATGGCATTCCCTTCCCTGCCTTTTCCCAGGCTGTCCCTGATTTCTACCTCACTGGATCCCTAGGTCCCTGCAGCACTCAGATCAGGTTTTGACTCTTACAGGAAACCTTTCTGATTCTTCTCCTTTTTTTATACAACTCTCTATTTCTAATTACTCCTCACTTACTTTGTCTTCCTTTTCCACCATTAAGTTGGAATGGAAGTTCTCTGAGAGCAAGAACTAGTTCATCTTTGTCTTCATATTCTCAAAATGCAAAGAGGTATCAAAGATGGTTTAATTTTTTCCCAGGATAAGTGGAAGGATCCATTAATTTGGAAGTAGAGGACAAGCGATGGATTCTACATCTGCCTTCCAAAAGCAATATGGTTAAAGTGGGAGACATTGACCACTGGGGAGCTGTCCACCAGGAGATGGCTTTTTGGATCATAGCAATTAAAAAAGAAAATCTACTAAGGGTAGTATAGAAAGTTATCCAGCCAATAAACATTTATTAAGTCTCTACTATGTGCTAGGCACCATGCTAAGGGCACATCTTGAAGTCAGAAGATGGGCTGGAGGCGTAACTTTGTCATACCCTCCTGGCTCATCTTTGGACTTTCTGGAATTTCGCACCTGGGTGGCTACCTTCTCTCCTACTCTCAGCCTCTTTTTAGCCTTCTATTGTGTGCTGTCTAGTCAAAAATCTCTCCACAGCCTCTAGGTCAATCTCTGTCTCCTGACTCTGGGCATTTTCACTGGCTATTTTCCATGCCTGAAATACTCTCCTCCCTCATCTCCTAGCTTCCCTGACTTCCTTCAGATTCCAACTGAAATTCCACCTTCTACAGAACCCCCTTAATGCTGGTGTCTTTCATTTATTGGTTATTTCCAATCAATGTTTATTTGTAGAGTTGTTTTCCTGTTGTCTCTTCCATTAGGAGAACTAGGACTGTCTTTTGCTTTTCTTTGCGTCCCTAGCATGGTGTCTTGTATAGAGTAGGGGTTTAATAAATGTTTACTCACTGACTGACCCCTAAGCCTGAACACAGTTGATTCCTTAACCCCAGACATAGCCTGAGCCCACAATCAATCAATCAACAAGGATTTATTAAATGTCTACTATGTGCCAGACTGCACTAGATTCTGGAGAGACAGGACATGTGATTTCATTGTATAGGGAATTTCATTGGCATAGGATTTGCTACTTTCTGTGGAACTATTGGCAAGCTGAATAGATTTCAAAGGCTTGGTCTTTGTGTGTAAAACAGAAATAAAAATATTTGCACCACTTGCCTTCCAAAGTGTCTGAGAAGAACTGTGGAAGTTTTACTGGAAAATAGTAGGAAGAAAATAGGCATAGACCAACAAACATCTCATAACGTATACCAAGATAAGGTCAAAACGGGTGCCTGTTTTAGACATAAAGGGTGATACCATAAGCAAATTAGGAAAGCAAGGAATAATTTACCTATCAGACTTATGGAAAAGGGAAGAATTTATGGCCAAACAAGATACAGAGAACATTATGAAATGTAATGGATAATTTTGATTACATTAAATTAAAAAGCTTTTGCACAGACAAAGTTAATGTAACTAAGATAGAAGGAAAGCAGAAAGTTGGGAAACAATTTTTACAGCCAGTGTTTTGATAAAGACCTCATTTCTAATATAAGAAAATGGAGTCAAGTTTATAAGAATACAAGACATTCCCCAGAACAGGCAGTTTTCAGATGAAGAAATTAAAGCTATCTATCTATAGTTATATGAAAAAATGCTCTAAATCACTATTGATTAGAGAAATGCAAATGAAAACAACTCTGAGGTACCACCTCATGCCTATCAGATTCACCAATATGACAGAAAAGGAAAATGATAAATGTTGCAAAGATATGGGAAAATTGGAACATTAATGCTTTGTTGGTGACTTGTGAACTGATCTAACCATTCTGGAGAGTAATTTGGAACTATGTCCAAAGGGCTATAAAACCCTGCATATTCTTTGATCCAGCAATACCACTACTAGCTATGTATCCCAAGGAGAGCATAAACCAGAGAAAAGGGTCTATGTGTACAAAAATATTTATAGCAGCTCTTTATGTGGTCCAAAGAATTGGAAATTGAGGGGATACTGTAAAAGCAAGCAAAGTAGGATTTTTGTTATTTTCTTTTTGGAGTTCAGTTTCCCAGGCTCAGGTTAAATTGTGAGCACCTGAGGGATTACCTTCAAATACTGAAAATTCACAGCTGTGCTGAGTCACATGGGTTTTGTGTCTGCTGACACTGAGCCAATCAGGAGCCAAGTCTTAGCTCTATATACTTGGAGGTTGGTGTTTTACTTTGGGGAGGCTCACTTATGAGAAGGATCTTGTGATTTCCTGCTGGATACTCTGAGCAGTCATATGTTCAGAGCTCCTTGACTGCTCAGATGTAAAGGTTCTCTTGATCCAAGGATGTATGTAAAGCGTATAGCAATACTGCTTTGATTCAGGCAGTAGAGCCCTGCCTCTTGGTCTTTATTTCTCTGCTTGTATTTCTCTGTTTGTATTTTCTCTGAAGTTCAGGATGCTGTCTTTTCCCCTGAACTAGTGAATGTAATTTAAAAAAAGATTGTTGACCCCTGAAACAGCTATCTTTCCTAGTAAAATAGATCTAAGAACCTGTGTTAGCAGGTCATCCTGCCCTTTGGACATAGTTCCAAATTACTCTTCAGAATGATTAGATCAGTTCACAACTCACCAACAATGCATTAATGTTCCAATTTTCCCATGTCTTCTCCAACATTTATCATTTTCCTTTTCTGTCATATTGGTCAATCTGATAGGCATGAGGTGGTACCTCAGAGTTGTTTTCATTTGCATTTCTCTAATCAATGGTGATTTAGAGCATTTTTTCATATAACTACAGATAGATAGCTTTAATTTCTTCATCTGAAAACTGCCTGTTCTGGGGAATGTCTTGTATTCTTATAAATTTGACTCCGTTCTCTATATATTTTAGAAATGAGGTCTTTGTCAAACATTACAGATGTTTCTGCTCCTGTTACAGATGCCCATGAAATGGAGAATGCCTGAACGAATTGTAAGATATGAATGTAATAGAATACTATTATGCTATGAGAAACGATGAGCAGGATGGTTTCAGGAAAAACCTGGAAAGAGTTACATGAACTGATGCTGAGTGAAATGAGCAGAACGAGGAAAACACTGGACACAGTAAAAGCAACATTGTAAGATGACCAGCTAGACTTGCCTCTTCTCAGCAATACAAAAATCTAAGACAATTCCAAAAGACTTATGATGGAAAATGCTATCCACATCCAAAGAAAGACCCATGGAATCTGAATGTAGACTTAAGCATACTATTTTCACTTTTTTTTCTTTCTCATGGTTTTTCCCTACTTGCTGATTCTTCTTTTACAACATGACTAATGTGGAAATATGTTTACCATGATTTTTAAAAATTAATTTCTTTGTTTTCAGTTTTCAACAATCACTTCCATAAGTCTTAAATTTTCTCCCCCTCCCTCCCTGAGATGGCATGCAATCTTATATGGGTTCTACACATACATTCTTATTAAACACATTTTCACATTAGTCATGTTGCATAAAAGAATTAAAACAAATGGGAAAAATCCTGAGAAAAAAACAAACCGAAACAAAACATAACACAAGAGAAAATAGTCTGCTTCATTCTGCGTTCCGATTCCATAGTTCTTTCTCTGGATGTAGATGGCATTTTGCCTCAAGAGTCCTTTGGGAATGTTTTAGGTCCTCATATTGCTGCGAAGGACTAAGTCTATCAGAAACAGTCCTCACACACTGTGGTTGTTACTGTGTACAATGATCTCCTGGTTCTGCTCCTTTCACTCAGCATCAGTTCATATAAGTCCTCCCAGGCCCCTCTGAAGTCTTACTGTTCATCATTTCTTATAGTACAATAGTATTCTATTACATTCATATACCACAACTTGTTCAGCCATTCCCCAATTGATGGGCATCCCTTTGATTTCCAGTTTTTGGCCACCACAAAAAGAGCTGCTATAGATATTTTTGTACATGTGGGATCCTTTCCCATTTTTATGATCTCTTTGGGATACAGTCCTAGAAGCAGTATTGTTGGGTCAAAGGGTATGCACATTTTTATAGTCCTTTGGGCATAGTTCCAAATTACTCTCCTGAATGGTTGGATCAGCTCACAGCTCCACCAACAATGAATTAGTGTTCCAACTCTCCCACATCTTCTCCAGCATTTATCATCTTCCTGTTTTGTCATGTTAGCCAATATGATAGGTGTGATGTGGTACCTCAGAGTTGTTTTGATTTGCATCTCTCTAATCAATAGTGATTTAGAGCTTTTTTTTATATGACTATAGGTAGCTTTAAATTCTTCTTCTGAAAACTGCCTGTTCATATCCTTTAACCATTTATAAATTGGGGAATGACTCGTGTTTAACATGATTGTACATGTATAATCTATATCAGATTGCTTGCTGTCTTGGGGAGGGAGGAGGGAGGGAGAAAAATTGAAACTCAAAATCTTATAAAAGTGAATGTTGAAAACAAACAGAGAGCTGTGTAAGTTTTAAAGACTAAGGACTACACTGGTGATTCCATTGACGTAGGGAATTTCCAGATGAGGAAACTCCCTCCACCAATGCAGATTGCTACCTTCTTTGCAACTAACACAAAAACTTCTAGAAGGTAGCCTAGAACCCCAGACACCTAATAGGTATCTTAGGTGGAACTTGAACCCAGGCCTTCCTGTTTCAAGGCTTGCTCTGTAGCCACTGTGCCAAACTGTCTTTCATGCTGGGGTGGCAGGGGGGTAAAGCCAGAAAGGAAATAGCCTCTGTCCTCCAGCGGAGGGAGCTGTTCACAGACTGACCCTGTAACCCCATACCTTAAGTCCTTAGACCTCCATACCAGGCTTTGCTCTACATCTGACTATTATTCACACTCATATCTGAGAGTCCCCTTCAGCCCTGCCCCTAGTGCCTGTTGTTTTGAAGAGAGGGCAGGAAAGGGTGGGGTGACTGATCAGTATGGAGCCTCTCTATCTTTTACTAGAAAGCACCTGTTTTTATCACAAGTTCCACACCCATGCATCCCAGGAAGTAACTGAAAAGAGATTGGCAGTGTGTGTGTGTGTGTGTGTGTGTGTGTGTGTGTGTGTGTGTGTATGTGTGTGTGTATATGTGTGTGTGTGTGTGTGTGTGTGTGTGTGTGTGTGATTGGGGGTCTGGAGGAGGGGCTCTGTCCTTTTTCAGTCTCCTTCAGCCTGGGAAAAGGCCACGGGCTAAGGAGAAGAGGGCACGGGCCCCTCCTTCCACATTCCATTCTTTCTGGAAGAATGAAGCGAGCCCAGACCAGCCTGGGTCAGGCTGCAGTGGGGTGGGGGAATACTCCAACTCTTATTAGCCGGACCGTGCAAGTTTGGGAGAGTCATTTGACCTTTGTGAGTCTCTGTTTCCCCACTGCCCTTTGGAAATAATACTAACCCTTGCTGTCCCTACTTCACCAGCTCTCTGATACTGTTCCCCTCCTACCCCCACTTCCAACTCAAGAAGGCCATCCCCCCACTGTCTGTAGAGTGCTCTGCGTTGCTGGGGCACACACAAAGCTAAGAAAGACATGGTGCCCGCTCCCAGAGAGAGCTCACAGTCTAGGGGAAGAGATAAAACCCACAGATGGGAAATAGAACCAAATTAAAATATGAGAAATGACAGAAGTAGAGGGATTGTGGGGGAGTGGAAAGAGAGCAAGACTGGGAAGCCAAGTTCAAGTCCTGCCTCAGACATGTACTGGCTGTGTGACCTTGCATGATTGTCCACTAAGCCTCCGCTCCTCTCTGGCTTCCCAAGGAGCCCCCCAAAGTGCCTTCTCCCTCTCAGGTTACCTCCCACCTACTCACAATGTATCTGGGGTGCACCTAATTACTTATGGGCTGTCTCTCCTATTAAAATAGATGTTTCTTGATGGCAGGGATGGGTTTTGCCTTTCCTTGTATCCCCAGGACTCAACAGAGTAACCGGTGCATAGTAGGTGCTTAATAAATGTTTGTCACTAACTTTTCATTGGGATGTTCTGGGCAGAGATCAGGAAAGCCTGAAGCACTTAATCAATGGCCACCGTTATTGTTGCTCTATTAATTTATCATGATCTTCAGTCTCATCCTTTCGATGCAGTCCATTCCTGGGACAAGCCACCTTCCTGCTAGTATTCTTTTATATTCTATAGTTATTACACAGGATGTAAACTCCCTGAGAGAAGGGATTGTTCCATCCTTTCTATTTGTATCTGCAGAGTGTAGCACAGTGCCTGGCACACAGTAGGTATTTCATTGGTGCTTGCCAACTGATTCATTATTATTTCACTCTTTTCACTGTTGTTTAGGTGAATTATTATTGTCTCCCCCTCGAGTGCCTCCCAATTCCCTTGTAGCCCCTACTTCACAGAGTTGTTGTGAGCTCAGATGAGGTACACTTCAAACCAATGACACCAGCCTCCTCGCTCACCTCTCCAAGACTCTTCTAACTCCTCCAACTCTTGGCTCTGGGCATTTTCTCTGGTTCCCCCCCCCCCCCCCACCCCAAACCTAGAATGCTCTCCCTCCTCTCTAACCACTGACCTCCCTGGTTTCTGTTAAGTCTCAGCTAAAATCTCACATTCTACAAAAAGTCTTTCTCATATCATCATAATGCTAACGCTATCCCTCCACTGGTTATTTCCATAGCGTGTTTGGGCATTGCTATCTCTCCTGCATTAGACTGTGAGTTCTTTTTGTGCCTACAACAATTAGCACAGTGCCTGGCCCATAGTAGGAACTTAATAAATGTTTATTGATTGACCAAGTGACTGAGGAAGACCTGAATTTGAATTCAGCTTCAAACATTTATTGGCTGTCTCACTATGGTAATCTAACCTCTCTTAGCCTTGATTCATCCCCAAGATGGGGATAATAATAAGTACTTACCTCACAGGATAATTGATTAAAAGATTAAATGAAATTTATTAAATTAAAGGATTAAATGAAATGCACATACACACATATTTATACACATATATACATACATACACACACACACACACACATATATATTGCTTTGAAAGGCTTAAGGTGCTATACAAATGTTAGTTACTATTTTATTAATAACTCTCCTTTATATTTGTACTTATTTTCAGATTCCATATCTCATCTGATCCTCACTATGCCCTGTGGAGCATTTAGGGCAGGATTATTGAGGCACCTGGGGGATAAAGAGCTGGATCTGCAGTCAGAAAGACTGCACGAGATGGAATCCTGCGTCAGTTGTGGCATGGGCTGGGTGAACCTGAGCAAGTCACTTAACCTCAATCTGCCTCAGCTTCCTCATCTGTAAAATGGGCACAAAAATAGCAGCTGCCTCTCAGTGTTGCTGTGAATTTCAATGAGATAATATCTGTTAGGCACTTTGTAAACCCTGAAGCACTTTATAAATGCTGACTATTTATCATCATCATCATTCCATTTTACTCACATCCACAAAAGCAAAAAGATCTTAGGTTTATACATTAAGAACTGAAATATCTCAGACAATCCTCCTTTTACAGATGGGTAAACTGAGGCTCACAAAGGGAAAGCAATTTGGCAGTCTCATAGCTAGTAAGTGCTCAAGGATGGACTCAATCACATCTTTATGAATCCCACTCTTTTGCAACCAGGGTATAGTAGAAGGAAGAGGAAAGTTAGCACTGGAGGATCTGAACTGTGTGATCGGCTTTACCATTTATCAGCCATGTGCCCCACGACAAGGGACTTTACTTCTTTGAGGCTAAGTCTATTCCAGTGGAATGTAACCTTTCAGAGCATTAGAGCTACCTGGGAATTTTTGTCTTTGTCAAGAATTTGAACTTGCCCTTGTGGCATTTAAATATCAATGATTTGGATAGAGGCACAGATAGCAGCAGTGGGACTATAGCCAGCTCTTGCTGACTCTTGAGAATGGATTGTTAAATTTTCAGCATGAGCATTTATACCTCAGAAATTGGCAAATGTTGCAAATCAGGGATTGATGTAATCATTTGATTGATTATCTACACTTAAAGTGAGAGATAAAATGTTAATAACACAGATTAAATTTAAAAGTGTCACATGGGTACATTCAGGGTGGGGTAAAAGCTGGTGATTAAACATATAAGCACTCCCACAGATATCAGGGATCACCAAATTTGCAGACAGTACAAATATAGGGAGAGGTAATGTACGGGATAACAGAATCAGAATCCAAAAGTGTCTTGACAGGCAAGAATGGGCTAGATCCAATAAAATGAAATTAAATAGGAATAAATGCAAAGTATTATATTTGGGTACAAAAAGTCAACTTCACAAATAAAAGAAGGGGAAATATGAACAGGCAGCAGCTCTTCTGAAAGACATTTACATGAACAAAAGATCCCATTCTATCCCTTCTTCTCCAATACATTTTTGAAGCCTCTATCATTAGTGAGCATGAGCCAGCAATGGCTCAACAGCCAAAGAAGCTAATAGAATCTAGGGCTTCATTAAGAGGGATGTAACTTCCAGAAATAGACAAGTAACAGTCTTACTGTACTCTGCCCTCCTAAGGTCTCAATTGAATTCATGCATTCATTTCTGGGCACTGTGGTATAAGAGGCACACTGATAAACTGGAGATTGTCCAGAGTAAGGCAACCAGGATGGGGAAGGACCTTGTGTCCAGGACATGCCTTTATACCAGATCTCCTCCTCCTGCCACCATCACCAACAACAGCAGTGAAGAGACCTTCCCTGTCTCCAGCCTCCAGATGGAAGAGGAGAGAAACACCATTCCATCAAGTAACAGACATGCCTTCTAGTGAAGAAGAGATATGCCATTCCACCAAGTTTTCTGCTTGGAGAAAGGACATTAACACCATTCCTTCAGATTCAAGTACTTGCTCCCTGACTTGAACTGCCCAAGGCTCTGAAAGGACTTCATTGTGAGACTGAAGCCTTCAGGATTGAAAATGTTTCTAAAACCTTCCCTTAAAGATTAACAAACTCTATGCTGGTCATACTCTATGCAAACCAGTGATTCCAAACCCCTGTCAATTATCATTCAAACCCTATTCTCTCCCTCCCACTGCTTGATCCATTATTACCAATCCACTCAATACTCCCGTCTCTACTGACCAAAAACTACCCACTTCTTCCACTGTGCTCTCTGGAATTCCTGGTCCATAAGCAACAAACTTGCTTTTATCTTAAGTCGTTTCCTTTCCTACTCCCTCCATCTGTGGCTCTCAATGAGACCTGCCTCCCCCCTTACAATACAGCCCCCCTGGCCTCACCCCCCATATTATATATGTGCAATATGTGTATGTGTGTATATATATGTATATGTGTGTGTATATATGTATGTGTGTGTATGTGTATATGTATACTTTCTGTCTATATATTCACATACTCCCTCAAATGCTCTAATCTCCCAGATCCCCAAGTTACTCATTTCCCTGGACTCTTCCTTCATCTCCCTCAGTCACACACAAAGATGGTCATATTTTTGATCTTGCCATCATCTACAAATGCCCCACTTCCACATTCATGAGCTCTGAAATTCTCTTCTCTGATCATACTTTATTATCATTTCACTGATTTTTCTGCCTTGCTACCCCAAACCCCATTCTTCATCCACACTGTGACCTCTAATCCCTCTCTCCTCTCCTAGGTCATCACTCCTGCTACACTCTCTTTCTTTCCCCATTTTGACCCCTTGGCAAACCAGTTTATGCCTACACTGTTCTCTCCAGTCCCTTGGCCCCTTATCATAGCACTGATCCTGCCCTGCCAAGCCTCAGCCTTGGCATAGTCCCGCTATCCACTGTCATCTCTGAATGAAGTTGGAGAAAAATCATGAAACCATTCTAACAGGGTTCTTTACAGATTTATGTCATATAATCTCTACAGGGCCCTCTCTATGACAAGACAATCCTTTTACACCTTCCTAGTTAACTCCCTATCCCACTCAACACGGCAGCTCTTCCAAACCTTTTCATCTCCCCTCAAATCTCCCATAGCTACCACTCTCCCTACCCTTTCAACTGAGTATTTTGCCTCATATTTTGTTGAAAAAAAAAAGAGGTGATGCCATTTGTAGAGAGCTCAGTCAGAATCACACACAATTTAGCAGCCACCACTATAAAGGAGTGGAATACTTAGAATATGAAAAAGGCAAAAGATATGGGCTTGTTATCAAGAATAACTTATTCAGTAAAAGTGATTATAATACTACAGGGGGAAAATAGACCTTTAATGAAATAGAGGATTTCCCTAATGATAAGACCAGAGCTGTGTAGAAACTTTAAAGTTCAAACACAGGAGTGGGGAGAAACACAAAAAGGTGAATATGGATGAACAATGCTTACATTCTAATATAGGGAGATGGTCCATGGCTCTAGCATCATCAGTATTTAGAGAGGGAGCCCAATTAAACAAAACTTAGGAGTGGTTCTGTCTTGATATTAAGAAAAGAATGGAAAGAGAGAGAAAAAGGAACACACTGATGGGGAAGGGAAAGGATGTTTAGGGGCAAATATCGCAAATAATCAGGATGCACAAGTAGATACATATACAAGCAAGAAGGAAGGGCGAGGGAGCAGCTGACATTGAAACCTCACTCATTTGAACTCATCAAAAGCAGCAAGAAAATACATATATATATGTGTGTGTGTGTGTGTGTGTGTGTACACAAATATACACACATGTGTGTGTGTATATATATATATATATATATATATATATATATAAACACAAAGTGTTGGGTACAGAAATATATTTCACTCAACAGAGAAACAGGAATGGAAGGGGAGAAGGGGAGAGTGGGCTTTCGAGGATTAGAGGGAGATTAGATTAAGGGATGGATTAGACCTAAATAAAACAAACTCTAAGGATATATAAAAATATTTTTGATGTATTGAAGAATGGGAATATGAGGGGGGGGTCTCCTAAATTGGGGAAAGGATAAACAAGTTAGAGTATATAAATGTGATGGAATATGATTGGGTTTTTCCCCATAACATACATTTTTATTTATTTTGTCAGATATTTCCCAATTACATTTTTAAAAAATTTTAATGTTCCTTTTTAAAAATTTTGAGCGCCAAATTCTCCCCATCCTTCCTGTCCCTGGCCCACCCACTGAGAAGGCATGCAATATGATTTCAATTATCCATGTGAAGTTATGCAAAACACATTTCCATATTAGCTATATTGTAAAAGAAAATACACACACAAGCAAATTAAAGAAGGTAAAAAAGTATGATTCAGTCTGCACTCAGAGTCCATCAGTTTTCTCTCTGGAGATGGATAGCATTTTTCATCATGAGTTCTTCGGAATTATTGTGAATCATTTTCTTGATCAGGGTAGCTAAGTCTTTCACAGTGGATAATCATTACAATATTACTGTTACTGTGTACAATGTTCTTGGGGTTCTACTCACTTCACTTTTCGAACTGCATCAGTTCATATAAAACTTCCCTGGCTTTTTCTGAAACAATCTCACTCATCATTACTTATTGCACAATAATACTGCATCACAATCAGATACCACAAGTTGTCCAAATCATTCCCCAAGTGATGGACACCTCCTCAGTTTCTAATTTTTTGCCACTATAAAAAGAGCTGCTATGAATATTTTTTGTACAAATAGGTCCTTTTACTTTTTCTTTGCTCTCTTTGGGATACAGACCTAGTAATGTTATTGCTGGATCAAAGAGTATGCATCGTTTTATAGACCTTTGGCATATTTCCATATTGTTCCCCAGAATAGTTGGATCAGTTCACAACTCCATCAACAATTCATTAATGTTCCTATTTTGATGGAATGTTAGTGTGCCAGACACTTGTCAGTTTAATGACCAACCAGTATTCCATAGGACTAAGGAGGAAATCTGCGTTTCACCTCCTGATAGAGAAGTGAAGAACTCAGAGTGCAGAATGAGACGAAGATTTTTTTTTCACATGGCCAGTGTGGAAAGGTGTTTTGATTGGCTGTAATATTTGTAATGGGTTCTATTTTTCTTATATTCTCAACTTGTCGTGGGGAAGAGAGTAAAAAGGCAAATCTTGACTGATGAAACAAAACTTTTTTTTTAAACAAACACTAATAGGGAAGTTTGAAAGAGGATTGAGTTTGGGGGGAAAGATGATGAGTTCTACTTTGGATATGCTGAGTTTGAAAATCCTCGGGGGAACCTTAGTTAGGGTCAAGCACAGTGCTGGGCACACTGTAGCTATCCAATATACACTTGAAGCAGTGGAAAATGAACTACGTCTAAAGCCAAAGGAACTGATTTCAAATCCTAGAGGTCACAACAATGACCAGTCAGGTCATGTAGCCTCCCCTTGTTTGGCATTCATAATTTAGTTAGGAGGCACGATGGATAGACCAGGGACTCCAAGTTAGGAAGACGTGAGTTCAAATGCAACTTCAGACACTATCTACATGACTCTGGGCAAGTCATTTAACCTCTGTATGCCTCAGTCTCCTCATCTATAAAATGGGGATAACAAGAGCGTTTACCTCCCAGGGTTGTTGTTAGGATCAAATGAGATAATATGGTAAAGTACTTTGCAAAGTTTAAGTTGTTTTATGTATTTTAGTTACTACTACTACTACTACTACTACTACTACCACCACCACCATTGTTCCTACTATTATTCCCTTAGACAGCAGATCTCCCATCTCTATGCCTTTGCATAGGCTGTCCCCTATGCCTGGAATGTCCTCCTTCCTCACCTCTCCCTCTCAGAATCCCCATCTTCCCTCAAAGCTCAGCTCCCATAGGAGGCTCTTTCCCTTTTTTTAAGCACTTAATAGTATTTTGTTTTTTCCAATTACATGTAAAGATAGTTTTCAACATTCACTTTTCCAAGATTTTGAGTTCCACATTTTTTCTCCCTCTCTCCACTCCCCCTCCTCAAGAAGCATTCAATCTGATATAGGATATACATGCACACTCATATTAGTATGCTTCAACCTGCATTCAGATTCCATAGTTCTTTCTCTGGATGTGGACAGCATTTTCCATGAGTGTTTTGGAATTGTCTTAGACTATTGTAATTGTATAGTTGGTCTTCGCACAATGTCGCTGTTACTGTGTACAGTGTTTTCCTGGTTAGTATCAGTTCATATAAGTCTTTTCAGGTTTTTCTGAAATCCAATGAACCTCTTTCTTGATTCCCCCTCATGCTATATCTCCCCTCACACCATTACCTTGTACAGATACAAAGTATCCAAAGTCTTAGTGCAGTCTTAAGCTCAATAACATCACTCCACACTAAAGACCATCAGAACATCTTGGTCTTGTGTATCCTTGCTATTTTTCTCTATAATTTTATCCTAAAAGGAATGAATGAGTTTAGATGTCTGGATCCACATTGCCTAGAAGGTACCAAATGGCTATTGATTGATTCCAGGAGGGGATTAGATTTGATGATCTATAAAGGCCCCTTCCAACTCCAAATTGATCGCCCTATTTAAGGATAGGACCAAGATCTGTGGTTTCATCATTATAAAGAACTCTCAGATGAGCTAACTCTTTCTACCAAGGCAGGTGGATATTCTCTAAGCAACTTATAGAGTTTCCCAGAACCCTGAGAGGTTATAAGTGACTTGTCCAAGGTCATACCACAGGGATGCATCAGAAGGGATATTCTAATTCAGATTATCCTGATTCTTAGACCTGCTGTCTGCCCACAGTCATGGGCCTCATGAGATGGAAAAGATTTTAAATATAAAGCCTCAGATTAGTTCTCAAACCTGCAAACCCACAGTCTCAAAGCCCCTCTGGGTGGCTCACCAGCCCAATTTATCTTTAGTTCCCTGTTAAAAATTTCCTTTACAAGTAAATGACATAGTTACTACTTAGCTGGAATGGAATCCAGGTCAAATAAATTCATCCGGTTCAAAGCCTAGATTCCATCTTGTCAAGTGAGAAACAGCAACCATAACCATAACAGCTGACTATTATAGAGAGCTTCCAGGTTTGCAAAGCACTTTGCAAGAATTAGCCCATTTGAGAAACACACAGGCCTCTAGCTCTGCTAACTTTATCTAGGTGACCTTGGGCAAATCACCTCCCCTTCTTACTGAGATAGGTTAGAGTTGTCCTTTTTCTTCGGGAGAGGAAATTGATGGTTAAAGAAATTAAATGACTTACCAAGGGTTACACAGCTAGTTAGCTTCAGAGGTAAAATCTGAACTCAGATCTTTCTGCCTCTAAGACCAGAAAGTTTACTCTAACCTGTTCCTTCCATGCCTCTGAGGTGTGGGAGAAGCTTAAAAGTCATCTTGTTCTACCTGCTTTTATTAAAGGTGAGCAAACCAAGGCTTGAGAGGGGAAACAGGCAAGATCTTAATTAAATGCAATTAAGCGTTGCTTAAGAGGCTCTCCTGGGAATTAAATTTATGATAACAAGTTTGGCTTGAAAGAGAGTTATTATTATAGGACTCCATATATTATTATAGGAGTAAGAATAATATTATAGGAGTCAGAATCAAAATTACAATCAGAAAGAAAACTGGGCCCTAATACTGTCTCAGCAATTTACCAACGATGACGTCCTGGGCAAGTTATTTAACTCTCTGGGCCTCAGTTTGCTCATCTTTGAAATAGGAAGATTTTAGAGCTCCCATGAGAATGTGAGCCAATGTTATGAGAAAGAGTGAAGGAACCCAAAGATTGAAGATCTGAAGTGAAATTCTGGCTCTGCTTACTGTAATCAGCTAGGTGATTTTTGGATGTCTCCTCCGTAGACCTCAGTTTCCTCCTCTGTCAAATGAGGGGGTTCTATCTTCTAAGGTACCTTCTATCTTGGAGCTTTATAGCATCTTCTTGGTAATGATCTTTGTTTAAATTTTTTGACAAATCGACAAATTAACTTCTAACTTGGTCAGGGTGTGTAGGACAATGACGGAAGGAGAGAAAAGAGTTATGTAGGAACAAGGCTGATTTTTGCTAAAAGTTTTGACTTAGCCGAGCTGTGATCTCTCCTTGGTATTTTCCTCACCGTCTAATGAGCTGAGTCCACATTCCTCCTTCCTTCAAGTGTCAAGCCTCCCCATTGCCCCTGCAGCCCTTCCATGTACCCTTATAGTCATTTCACAGCTAGAAGGAGACAGACGTGTGCCCAGGGTCACAAAGCCTGTATACGCCAGAGGTCCTAGTTCATATCTCTATCCACTACCACACGTATCCTTCCCAAAATTTAACACTGGTGTTTTAAGAGGGCATTGGAGACACTGGTTAAAGCAACCCCCAAAAGAGACCCTATTGCCAGGGGTAGGAAACCTTTGGCCTTGAGGTCACATGTGACCTTCTAGGTCCTAGGGTGTGGCGTTTTGAATGAGTTCAAGTTTTATAGAACACATTCTTTTTGTGAAGGGGATTTGTTCTGTGAAGTTTGACTTCAGTCAAAGGGCTGCACTTGAGGACCTAGAGGGTCACATGTGGCCTTGAGGCAGTGGTTTCCTCACCCCTGTCCTATCAGCTAATTTTGTTTCCTTCCCAAGCCATTAGCCAAGCTAATTCAGAAACCTTTACATTTGTCACTCATAGCCAAGATCATAGCATCAAGACGAAGCTGAATGGCACCCCAGAGGCCATGTAGTCTACACCTCTCATTTTGCAAATGAGAAGAAGTAAAATGTTTTGCTCAAGGTTACACAATTAGCAAGTAGCAGAACCAGTTTTTCACACCAAGCCCCCTGAATCCAATTCCAGGGTTCTCTGTCTCTGTGAGCCGAGTCCTGGAGAGATGAAGCCACAAAGCAAAGTTCAGATGACACATGTACTGACTCCAGGGCCAGGAGGCAAGACAGCATATTAAAGGGTCACACTGAGGGGCACAGACAACTCAGACTGTTTCAGAGGTGAGGTGTGTAGGAGGAAAGGAAAAACCTCCAAGGTGGATTTAAATATATATATATTTGTATATGCATATTTCTAGATACGTATGTATATATAAATACATAGAAACGTATGCACAAATATGTACTTTTATATGTATGTTTGTATAAAATGTATATATGTATGTATAAAAATATATACATGTACATGCATATACACATATACGTATACACACTTGTATGTGGATCTGTGTCGGTGTAGAGCAGCTAGATGGTATGGTGAATAGAGTGCTGGCTCTGTTGTCAGGAAGACGTCTTCCTGAATTCAAATTTGTCTTCAGACACTAGCTGTGTGACCCTGAGTAAGTCGCTCTACCCTGTTTGCCTCAGTTTCCTCATCTGTAAAATGAACTGGAGAAGGACATGGCAAACCACTTCAGGATCTTTGCCAAGAAAACTCCAAATGGGGTCACAAAGAGTCAGCTATGACTAAAAAAACCTGAACAATAGTAATATACATATATACTAATTAAGAATTTAAAAATCTATATACATAGAAATATAAAACTAGAGATAGCTAGACAGATAGACAGATGGATAGATGGATGGATGGATGGATGGATAGATAGATAGATAGAGGATAGATAGATAGATAGATAGACAGACAGATATAGCCAGTCTCTTTATAGCTCTGGGAACCTCTAGGCCCTCAGACCCAGGCATTTCAGGAGTCATGGAAAGTCAACAAACATTCTTTACAAATGGACCCAGACCCAAAGCTTCCTCTAAGGATGACCTGAGTCACCATTTCTTTGGGGGAGGCAGGATGGTGTAATTGACTACCATAACAACCCTTAACTCAGTCACAAAACTTCATTTCAAATTCATCTTCCTCCCCTACTAAATATGCTCAAGTCCCTGGGCCTCTCTAGAACCCAGTTTTCTGATCTGTCAGAAGGAGGGAGTCGGCCTCGGAGTCTCCTTCCAGTTCTAATATCTATTCTCCTCATTACTACCTGAATCCATGCTCTGCAGGAGGTCTTTCCTGTTATGGCCCCATCCCCCACTGCTTTTCCTGAGATTATCTTCCATTTACCCATCATATACCTTGTATTTATCTAGTTCTTTACATGTTGTCTTCCAAATAAGAATGAATTTCTGGGTAGCGGCGACTCTTTTTGCTTAGCACAATGCCTGAATTAACGTAGAAAATGTTTAATAAAAGCTTGTCTGACTGACTGTCCTTGGATAAGTCACAGTCACTGAGCCTCAGTTTCCTATGTGTAAGAAGGAAGGGATGGGACTAAATGACCCAACTCCAGATCTCTAAAGTCTATTAGTCCATCAACAAGCATTTCTTAAGTGACAGCACTGCTAAGCATTGAAGATACAGAGAAAGGCAAGAAGAGTCCCTCCCCTCAAGGAGTTCAGCTTTTTTAATAGAAGAGCCAAAATATGAATAATATAAATGTTACATGTAATATGTCATCATATAAATAGTCCACACAAAATAGACACCCGGTAAATGGCAGATCCTCTCAGAAGGAACACGTGGAGGCGGTGGGAGACAACAGGAAAGCATGGTGGGATTCAAGCTGAGTGTGGAGCAAATCAGAAAATGGAGGGGAAGAGGCATGGGGGCAACCCATGTAGAGTCATGGAGGCCAATGTGGCTGAATTATAGAGCTCAAAACGAGATGGAAAAGATAGAAAGGAACCAGGCTGGGCAAAACTTGGAACACCAAGAGAAGACTTAACGTTAGATCCCAGAGGAAAGAGGGAGCCATGGCAGTACTAAGTAGAGGGGTACCACACTCATGGCTGTTATTTAGGAAGATCACTTTGGCATCTGGGTTGAGGATGGAATGAAGTGGGGAGAAGTTAAATTTATAGTATGTAAACTGGGGTGATCGATCCCAAGTGTGATCAGTTAGTACGATCCAATCAATACGTAAGCCAGGTCTTGTCCTAGCTGATAGGAATACAAAGACAGAAAAATTAAAAAGCAACTAGCTTTTCTATATTTCCAAAGCACTTCCCAAATGTTAAGTTATTTGATCCTCACAACAGCCCTGGGAGGTGGGTGCTTTAGTATCCCCATTTTACAGATGTGGAAAATGAGGCAGAGAGAAGTGAAGTGATTTGGCCAGAACCACACCGCCAGTTCTGATCTGGATCGGAGATCCTCCTCTCTTCAGGTCCAGTGGTGTATCAAACTATACCATCTAGCAACCTTCAAGAAACAACATGTCCATACAAGTATAGACACAGTAAACCAAAAGTAGGGGGCAGCTAGGTGGTACAGTGTATAGAGCACCGACTTTGGAGTCAGGAGGATCTGAGTTCAAGTTTTACCTCAAATATGTACTATCTGTGTGACCCTGGGCAAGTCACTTATCCCCATTGCCTCTAAAAAAATAAATACAAAGTGAATTTTTGGGGACTAGAGAGGGAACGCGATAACTGCTAGGGAAAGGCACTTTGAGCAGAGTTTTAAAGGAAAACAACACAAATAAAAATAATCGCTAATATTCATATGATACGATATTTACTATATTCTAGGCACTGTGCCAAGAGCTTTATAATTATTTTCTCATTTGATCCTCACAACTACCCTAGGAGGTAGGTGCTATTATTATCCCCATTTTTCAGATGAGGAAACTGAGGCCAAACCAAAAAAAAAAATTAAGTGACTTGCTCAAGGCCACACAGCGACTAAGATTTGCACTCAGATCCTGCCTCCAGGGTCCAGGGCTCTATCCACTTGGCCAAAACAAGAGATTCTAAAAGCAGGTGAGGAAGCTGGGTATTCCAGGTGACTTGTAAACCTCCAAGTACTAGGAACTGAGAGATCTTATCACTCTTATCACCCCTGACTTTTGGCTTTTCGGCGCCTGCTCAGTCCTGCCAGCCTTGGAGGAGCCAAGGTCTACAGTTGAGACAGGTTGGAGCAGCAAAGCTCTTTGCCATTGGGTAGGAGGCTTTGTTTCCCTCTTTCATTTCTGGGTTAAGTCTGAGCAGGGTCCCCATCTAAAGGCCTCATCTGCCCCCACACTGGGGAGCAGGAATTCCTGGACGAGACTGGGAAGTACCAATCCAGGCCTGCCATGTCTAAGACATGGGAGCTCATCTCTCTGCTGGATTTAAGACCATAGAGGAGCAAGGCTCCACATGGACTAGATGTTTGATAGATGTTTATTGACTGATTCTGTCTCAGTTAGTTATTAGCTGTGTGCTCTTGAGCAAGTTTTCTCTTCTGTAAACTGGAGGAAGTCAAAGTGCTTCCCTGACAGGGTAGTTTGGAGGATGAAGTGAGATAATACGTGTAATGTTCTTTGCTCGGTGTGCTGTATGATAATAGTAATTATTATTTATTATTAACACAATAATGATAATAACAATCTCTCTAGACCTTTGTTTACCCATCAGTAAAATGAAGGAGTTGGATTGCAAGATCCCTAAGCCCCAGATCTGTGGTCCCCCTGCTTCTCAACTCATCATTTATCTTTCCCTTGTCTAGGGAGCTCAATTAACTGAATAATTTAAACAAAAATCATAGCAACCCTCCCCTTCAAAAAACCCACTTTACTTTGAAGTAACCAAGGACCCATAGCAGAAGCAGGGTGCTAATGATCAGAATGTGCGCTTCATTTGCCATCTAGTCCAAAGCCAAGACGACTTAAAACAGGACCATTTGAAATCCAAACAGGAGAGATTCCCCCATGCATTTCATCCTCCCTCAGCTCCTATCCAGATCGGTTTAGGGACACGATGGATAATTTCAAGCTATCAAATTCCAGAGGTCGTTTCTGTTTTCTTTCCTTTTTACAAAATTTCATAAAGGAGAAGGGAGCTGGGCTGTGGTCTGGCTCAGCCTGGAGGTGCAGTACTGTAGTATGGTCTCAGCGTTAATGTTGCTACTAAGTGCGCAGAAAGGGTTGCCAAGTGTTGGGGGAAGGGGGAAGGAGGGAAAGAAGGCGACTTCCATTTTGGGTTGCATCCAACAGCTGCGGGCCCCGGAATGGGGGCTTCTCGAACGGATGATGTCACAATAAGCAATCGAAGGCCGGCCCAGGCTGGTCTGGACCCCGGGCTTCCACTCTCCCCGACCCCTCCATGCCCAGGCCCACTTTTGAGAGGGGCATGACTGGAGGAAGAAGAGGAAGGGAAAGAGGGGTCTCCCGGGAGCCCCATAGATCCTTGCAAATGGGGAGGCCGGCCAAGGTCCCCGAGAATACCGGCAGTTTCGGGTGGCAGCCGCAGGGAGCGGCACACGTGGCGGGGGCGAGGGCGCAGCATCCCAGCCCTGGGCATCCAGGGAGAGAATGAGGGTCTGGGCCCCACCCTCGGGGTGTGAACTCTCCCATCTCCCACCTCCGGAGATGCCCCGTCCGGGACGGCCCTCTCCTATGGGTGACCCCCCTGCCCACACCCCCGCCTTCCACCCAAGACCAGCCCCCGCCCCCGGCGCCCATTGGCTGCCGGCTCGCAGCGGGGCCGCTGTTATTTTTCGAATATAAATAGTAGGAGGCCGGGCCGGGGGCGAGCGCAGCGCTGCGCGGCTCGTCTGGCCGGCGTTCTGACGTCTCCTGCTGCCTCTGCCCCCGGCCCTCCTCCTCCTCTCCTCCCTCCTCCCTCCTTTTCCTTCCTTCTCTCCTCCTCTCCTCCTCTCCTCCCTCCTCCCTCCTTTTCCTTCCTTCTCTCCTCCTCCTCCTCCCCCTCCTCCTTCTCCTCTTCCTCCTCCTCTCCTTCTCTCCTCCCTCCTTTTCCTTCCTCCTCTCCTCCTCTTCCTCCTTCTCTCCTCCTCTTCCTCCTCCTCTCCTCCTCTTCCTCCTCCTGTCCTCCTCTCCTCCTCCTGTCCTCCTCTCCTCCTCCTCCTGCCCCTCCATCCCTCGGCGCCCCTGTGCCCGTGCGCCCCCGGCCGCGCCAGCTTGCCTCCCTCCCTCCTCTCCCGGAGCATCGTCGTCTTTTACATTGTTGCCATTTGTGCCTCCTTGCTCCGGAGGGGGAGGCGCTGAGCCGGCGTCCCAACCTCTGGCGCATCTGGACTCGCCCGCTGCCCGGAGCCCGCCCGGGCCCCGCTTCTCGCCTGTCTCCCCCTTGGCCCCCAGCCCCGCCCCCCGGCCCGATGATGGAGCAGCAGCCGCCCCCCTGGGATGGCCCCCCGGAGTCGGAGCGCAGCCCGGGGCGCTGGGAGCCCCTCGGGGCGGCGCGGCCAGCCCGGCTAGCGGCCGGACTGCTGCAGCCCACGGTCCGGGGGCTCTTTACCTCCCCGGACCCCGTGGCCTCCTCCTCCTCCCCGGTCACCACACTCACGCGAACGATGAACGACCTCACCGGGCTGGGGAGGTAAGGACGCTTTGGCGCTCCGGAGATGCGTGGGGGTGCAGAGGTCGGGGTCCCCCGGGGGGAAGCTGCGGGGAGGGGGAGAGGTCCCAGGACCCCAGAGTGGCTTGGAGCAGACCCGACGTAGCCTTCCGAAGACTGCGTGTGTACGCGCCTCTTTGGGGAGACCTGTGGAGCTGGAGGCATCGGGTGCAGGTGGGACCCAGGACAGCTGTCGCAGGGAAGGCCACCCAAGGCCGGTGGTAATCCGCGTGGGTGGAGGACCTTGCTCCCCGGCACATGGCCCATCCACAGCTCCAGGAGTTGGGCAGCTGCCATCGGAGTCGGGCAGGGCACCTCTCCGAGCCTCCTTTTCCCCCATCTGTAAATGAAGGCACGAGGCTGGGCCAAAGGGCCACCAAGGCGCGGTGCAGCTAGACTCTGCGTCTGGAGACCACGCCGCCCCCTTTAGAGTCCCGGCAGCCTTGCCCAGGGTTCTTCCTCCCCCCGTCTCTTCGATGTAATCACCTTGCTAATGGAAGCCAGCATCTATCTTCCTGACTTCAGACTAGCGTTGGAAGACCCGGGAGGGGAGTTATCTGCAATAATCCGGAGTCTTAGCTTCAGCTGCAGCCTCCTAGCATGCAGCCATTTTAAAAGGCTGGAGATCCTGGGGTGAGGTTTTGGAAAGAAGGCTGTGGCATTGATCCCATGCTTGGAATCTGGGGTCCTAGACCAGAGTTAGAGGTGGAAGAGACGCTCCCCTCATATTACAGATGAGGAAAGCAGGGCCCAGAGAGGTTAAGCAATTTGCCCCAGGTCACACAGGTAAAAGATGCCCAAGATGGCATTTGAATTTGAGACTTCAGTGATTTTTATTTCACTTAACCACACTACCTCTCCCCAGCCCTAAAACTGAAAGAGACCTTGATCATCTGGTCACTTAGCCTAAACCTTTATGAATTGCCTACTGTGAGCAAGTTTATAAAGGAGAGATCTGACTTTCACAAAGCCTCCCACTTTATTCGTGGCAGTCAGAACTAGAACCCAGGACTTAAGACTCAGTCAGTATGCATTTTGCTAGACTTGTATTTTTCTAATAATTCCATACTGGGCGTAAAACTCTACAGTACCATAGCTTTTCTAGAATGGAAATTCCTTTAGGAGGGAGGAACTGGGTTGGCTTTTTGGGGGGTGGGGGGTGGGGTGGTAAGATAACTGACCCATGGTAGGTACTTTAAAGATTGAATTGAATTCTTGGCAGGAAGGTGTTCTAAGGGGCTTGATTAGAGGTAAGGAATAGATAGCATTGCCTGAAATGGATGTATTGGCCTTGGAAGTTTGAGTTTGAATTTGTGGGCTTAAGCATCTTTATGCTACCCCTACACTAGCCTAGAGACTACCTTTTCTTTTCCCCCTCCTCCCAAATCCTTTATCCCTGGTTTTCATTCCTGGATTAGGCCTGGTCTAGGCTGGGTAGGGGAGGCAGGAGAGTGTTGGGAGTTTACCATTGACTTTCTGAATTTCCTAAGAGAATAGTGAGCCCAATACCTGGCATGAATGAATAAATGCTTGTTGAGTGCATAGTTACATTTCATGTGGGTAAGGTTCCTTTTTAATCCCCTGAAGGTCACTGTTGGAGATTATAGCTGGAAGGGACTCTAGGAGTCATATAGTTAAAATCCTCCATTGTCCAGATGTGGAAACCCAAGGTAGCACAATGAGTTATTGGCTGGGCTAGAACTGGAACCTGGATCTCCTGACTCCAAGGTGTCTTTTCATCTTGTCTCACCAGACTAGGTTATAGAAACTTGGCTCCAGAATTTAAACTCCTGCTACTGACAGTAGTCATGTTAAGGTTACTGCTCCAGCCTCCTCCAACTGAGGAAGGTCCTAGAGTTGCCCTGACCATGTGAGAGAAGTCTTGGAGATAAGGGAAAGTGTCTAGTGGAAGGAGCCAGAGGACCTCAGCTCTAGAATCAGGAGTCCTCAGAGGACCACAGTATCATTCCTTTCTTCATATTTTATTTTATTCATTACAAAAACATTATGAAAAGGGCTCTTCTAGGCTTCAACAGACTGCCTAAGGGTTCCAGGTCTGGTCTAATTTCCTTGTTTCCTAGATGAGGGAAGAGAAATTACTTACCCAAGGTCACAAAGGCTCTTTCACTGGTATGAGGACCAAGAGCTCCAAATTGGGGGGAGGTGACCCACGGACTAGGGGAGGATGAGGGTACCAGCTCCTGAGACTGAGGGAAAGTGATGATTCCTCCTGACTGTATGCTCCTGTTGTTTGACAGTGAGACCCCAAAGAGAAAAAAGCAAAGCCTGGCCTTCCGGAACAGACTTGTCTCACTATCCCGGGAATCCTTGTCTTCCGAGGCCTCAGACACATCAGAATTTTCAGATGCCGGTGAGCGTACTGACCCTGGAGGGAAAGAGAAACTTTGTATTTAGGTGGGATAGGGGGAATCTCGTGGAGACCTTATCAGCCTGTAGACCTTGCTAAGCTTGGGGGCCATAGGCGGATCACTGGACTTCCTGGGCCACCCTTCTAGAGAGGAGGGAAGGAAGGCACTTTCCTGAAGTCAGATGATCATCCAGAATGGGAATGTGGACCCAAATTTTGTGAGAGGCAGCGAGCACACTATGGTAAGAGACAGATTTTGGACCTAGGTTCTTATCCTGGCTCTGATGCTTGCTACATGTAGGACCGTGGACATAGCCTTTTAGCTAGTGTATAATACCCTTCCCACCCCTTTCCTTCCCCCCACTTAAGGTAGGAATTACATGGGTCTTAGCTATGATACCAGTGTGCCCTCCCAAATACCTAGCACAGATTAAATACTTTAGTAAATCTGAATTTTCTCCACTGAGGAGCAACAGGACCCAGTGCCCCTGGAGAGAGAAGTAACTACTGACTTTGTTTTCAAGGTGTTGGAGGGCTGAGCTCCTTCCTTGATCTCACCAGCCTTCTCCCCAAGGGTAGTGTATGTATGTGGGTAGCTTCTATTTTTCCCCCTTAGGGAGATTGAAATATTCCTCAATCCTATTTTTTTTAACCAGTAGCTTAAGAATGAGTGTCCTGAAATCAGATTCCCAGCCCACCCCCCCCCCCCTTTTTTTTTTTTAATAAGCCAAAAGTTGAACAACAGAATTCTCCCTTTTGGACTCTAAAATACTCACTTTTCTGCAGCAATTGAAACTTTCTGGAGTGCTTTTTTCCAACAGCTCTATGATTCTAGAGTATTAGTTTCCCTATTTCGAAGATTAGAAGTCCAGTGTCTGGTTAATTATTTGGGGCCTGGTTGGAAGGGTTTTCACCACTTAAATTTTTTTCACCCTGGCTTAAACTGCCCAGAAAGAAGGGGTTGGTGGAGGATGGGATGGCATAGAAGTATGGCCAGCTGACCTAGAGCGTATGTCTTGGCTCCTGGAATGAGGTCGCCTTCTCCCAGACCACCCCATGGAAACCCAACATTCCTCTGGAACTAAAAGAGATCTCAAAGTCCAGCTCCCTTCTTTTACAGACAGAGAAAGGGAATCCCAGAGATCCGTTAAGTGATGGGACCAAGGTTACCTGGGGAAGGGGAAAGGGCAGTGTCAGCTTCAGCATGCGTGCACGCGCGTGCGCACACACACACACTCTACAGCTCTTCATCCAGCTTCAGCACACACACACACACACACACACACACACACACACACACACACTCACGCACGCACTCTACAGCTCTTCATCCAGCCTTGATCATCTGTCCCACACAGGTCTCTCCATGGATTCACCAAGCCCCATGGACTCCCAAGCAATGGATCACGTGTAAGTACAATGCTCAAGTATTGCATTGGATTTTGGAGGGGTACCTCGTTTTAAGAGAGGCTTTGTAAGAGAGAGTGATGAAGCCTTCATATTTGAAAAACAAGAGAACCGAAGATGTCTGTCTGTCTGTCTGTAGCTTGGAGAAGACAGAGACATGAAGGCTGTCCTCTAAATATTTGAAGAGTTGAGAGCAGGTGGCCCAGCTCAGCTGTTACCCTGATGGTTTGGGAGGAAGATTGAGGGAGGCCACTGCCTCTCCCCTTCCAAGGGCTCCAGACCTGGCATACTTCAACCTATCTGCCCTTCCCCCATGATCTTGGGCCTTCGATGGTACTTTAGGTCAACTAATACCCTCATTGGAGGAATATGCCAAGCCTGACCTTAGACTATTTAAAAACAGGAAACAGGGTGGGGGGAAGAGGGAGGCCTTTTTACAGGCAACAGGAAGTGTTTGGTCTCCTCCCCCCCCCCAAAAAAGTTCTCAGGTTAGTTATCAGAAAAGGGTAGAAACAAGGGGGAAGAGAATGAAGGGTGGGGTAACAAAGAGGTTTCTAAGGAAAAGTAGCACCTTCCTCCCCACTTTTATTTAGAAAAAAATAGCTTTGAGGGGTGAGGTGCCAAGAACGTAGGTTCAGGCAGGAGATCTGTTCCTTGCTCCAAGGAGATAGCTGGGGAAAGGAGACAAGTCCTTCTGCCCCAAGCCTGTGACCTCACCCCCCCACTCCCCGCCCAGCCTGGTGTCTGAGTCTCCCCCATGCCAGCACCTGCCGTGACAGTTGCTTTTTCTCAGATGAGCTCGAAGGGCGCGTGTGTGTGTGTGTGTGTGTGTGTGTGTGTGTTTTGGGGGGGTTGGGGGAGGCACGCACAATAGCCCAGCAGGGGCAGGTGGTCCTCAGAGGCCATGCAAAGGGGGTGGTCCTTCTATAGAACCTCCCCCCAGGAAACTTCTAAAGGCACATCTGTCAGAATTCTTCTGTCCTCTCTAAAGGCTGCAGGGGCGGGACCCGGGGATGGGCTGGGATGGAGGGAATTCCATTGGAGGGAAGAAAAGGCAGACCCTCCTTCAGGGAGAAGTGATGGTCTGGACAGTGAGCAGGTGAAAGGTTACACAGGGTCCTTGATTTCCTTTTTCTTTTGGGAGTATGCTAGGGCCCCCTGAGCTCAGTGTGGGGTGGATACTGTCTGTCCCAAGGAATCTAGAAAGACCTTCCCTTGCCCTCATTGTTGTCCCGGCACACTCCCCACCTCACCCCCTGGGGGAAGGGGGCATTCAGCAGGGCAGCTGCCAGGCTCAACCCTCTCCAGATGCCTTTTTATGGAGGCCCATATGGCATGGCGTGGCAGGGGCCCAGCTGTCCTGATTTGCATACAGGTGGAGGGCTGGAGAAGCAGGTCTGGTTGCCCCGGAGACTCAGCCTTTGAGACCCTGCCCCTAAGCCCCAAAAATGCCTGCTTCCTTTCTCTCCACCTCCATTCAGGGGCAACCTTTAGAAACATCCTTGAGCCTTCCTTACTTCCCTCCCCGCCTAGGGCTTTCTATCTGATCATCACCATCCTTTCATTCTCTTCTGCCCATCCCTATACTTTCCCTTCCAGGCCTTAATATTACCCCCCAACACAGTACAGGCCAAGGGTTTTAGTCCTCGTTGGGCTATCCCTGCCTTGACTATCGAACAACACCCTTTCTCACCTTTGTTCCTCCCCAGGTCTTTGAGAGCCAACATGTCCCCCAGAATTCTACCCCTACCAGCCCAGTCCGCATTAGGTGTGGAGCTACTTTGTTGGGGGGGAGGGGGTGGCTGAAGAGAAAATGCAGATGAAGGAAGAAGGAATAGGCCAACAGACAGAGAGAAAGGCTAAGATCAATACTTCACCGTCTTAAAAGAAACCATTTCTTTCCAAAATAGAGTTAACATAAGATTTATATCACATAACACTTCAGTTTTGCAAAGTGCTTTTTTTAATTAAAAGAAAAAATTTCTGGACGTATTTTGCCCTAACTCTGCCTGGATTTCTCCTTGTGTTTCTCCCCACCACCCTCCCAGAGAGCCAGCCCAAATAACAGAGTATGCAAGGTGCTCTTTTATCTGCCATCATATTTGACCTTCGCAGCAACCCTTTGAAATGGGAATAGTAATTATCCTGATCTAGTTATTAAATCATTTCTGTTGTGTCTGACTCTTTGTGACCTTGTTTGGGGGTTTTTTGGCAAAGATCCTGGAGTGGTTTGTCATTTCCTTCTCCAAATCGTTCCACAGATGAGGAAACTGAGACAAACAGGGTGAAGTGACTTGCTCAGGGTCACACAGCTAGGAACTGTCTGAGGCCATATTTGAACTCGGGTCTTCCTGACTCCTGGGCTTGGGCCACTGGGCCACCTAGCTCTGATTCCTGATTTTACAGATGAGAAAGTTGTGGTCACAAAACTAGCCCAGGGTCACAAGCTAATGTGTGAGGCAGGATTTGAATTCCAGCACTCTGTCCTCTGCTAAAGCTGCATCTCCATCATCAGCTCTAAATCTCTTATCTTGCAGGAAGGGGCCATCTAGCCCAAGACTCAGAAACTGCCTCGCCATTCCTGACGCACCCTCCTCTAGACCATTTCTGACAATTTGTCCTCTAGCTTTTTTCTTAAAGTGAAGAGGGACCTGCTCACTACTGGCCAGAGCAACCCATTAGACTTGTAAAGGATTAAGTCCAACTATCAACATTTCCTATCTAGCAGTCCAGCGCTGCTCCATGGGGACAGACAGCAAGTCTGACCCATCTTTGCCTCTCCATGCGTGGCCTTTCTCCCAGACTTGCCCTGCCCAGCTCATTCCTGTGGCAGTCACCATCTCTAGTTTCTCCCCAGGACCTAGCATGCTATCCCAGAGGTTGTCTGAGCAAGGCTCCTGGGGCGATGATAAGGAACATTTCTTCAGTACTCTGAGGTTTGCTGAGGGCTTCATGTTATCTCATTTAATCCTCACAACCGCTCTGAGATGTGGGTGCATCCTCATTTTAGGACTGAGAAAGGTTCTGATAGCAAGTGTCCCCAGCAGATCATGGCCTTGGGTCTTCCTGAGTCATTTTATCCACAGTGGGTGGGACCATTGGTGCAGAATCTTAGGCAGAGTTGGCCTTACTACCCATCCTAGACTGCTAGCCTAGAGCCCCTTCTCTGTCTTACTGGCAGGGATTCATCCTCTTTTTTTCTTCATCCTTTGTGATTTGAAATTCTTTTGGATTCTTACAGATTTCAGGAGGCAATTCGAGAGGCTGGCCAAGTTCGAGAGTGAGTATTGCTGGCTGTCTGTGTAGTGGGACAGCCTTACTAGAGTCTCTTTAGGAGTTGATGGTGGGGGGCAGGGGTCATCAGCTTGAGAAACTCCCACCAAAGCAGATCTTAGTACCTGCTCTGCAACTCATACTAATGACTGGTTCAAGGTCACATAGCCTATGGTCTTTTGACTCTGAGGCCAGCTCCCTACAGTAGCATAGAAGGACTTCCCCTCCTCCTGGTGTTGGTGTCTGTCAGAGACCAGGGAGCCGAGAAGGCATCTTTTCTGCAGACTGAGTCACAGGAAGGGTGGGATCTTGATTTCCATGTTAGCCATCTCTGCTCACCTCCCTTCTTTGTCCCTTTCTCCTTCAGAGAGAGACTTCCCATCAGACGCTTCCAGTCTTTGCCAGTAAGTTTCCCCTTTTGTGGTTGCCGAATGAGGGCATGGCTTGTCTGGGCCTCCTGGGGTGCCGGGACAGGAAGTGGAAGGATTTCATTGCAGCCCTTTGCAATACTTTTCTTGGCAGGGTTTAGGCGGCCTCAGAGTCTTGAAGAATGGTGGAGACGAGCCCTCTCCATTCAGGCTTAGCTTCAGCCCTGACCTCCTGAGTCCCAGACAGGGCTGTACCTCCCAGCCAGGCTCACAAAAAGGAGTGGTCATACAGATAATCCAGAATTAATACATGGGCTGAGAGGGTAGGGTGGGCCCAGGTAGAGACGGTCACAGGACCTCCAGAATCCTGAGGGTGGATGAGACCTGGGCATCAGAACCAGAGCAAAGGTGGGTTAAGAAATGACCCTAAACCGTCTTCCCACTTTTCTGCATTGTCAGATGAGACTCCCGGAATCCACCCCAGCCTTGAGAAATATCACCAACTCCAGGACCCTGAATATGCCCCGAAAGAGCATAGGTGACATCCAGATGGATGTCAGTGGTGGAGAAGACAAGGAAAACGTGAGCTTGGGGGCTGGGCGGACAAGGAAGGGAAGAGGGAACGGGAATGTGGTGCCATCTGATGATGGTCTGACTTGATACAACTTCTTTTGCAGGAAGGATTTGTCTTCAAGATGCCCTCCAGACCAGTGGGGCATAGCCGATCCACTACCGCTGAGTGGGCCAGCCGGAGGGAGGCTTTTGCCCAGAGGCCAAACTCAGCCCCCAACCTGATGGTACGTAAGAGGTTTAGCAGTGTCCCTAAAATAGGGGCATAGATATTCTAATGGAGGCACCTGGGATTGAGGTGGCATCACCCTGTTCACATTGGTCACCACTGATCTTTCTTCACCTCTATCCAGTGTTTCTCTCCAGGACAGAAGGAAGAGGACGTGCGTCTCCTGCCCCTACGCCGCTTCTCCATAAACTCTACCTCTACCAATGGGGAGGAGGCCGGTGATGATGGAGATGATGGATTTATGGACATACTAGAAGATGACCTGAAGGTAAGAGGCCCTACAGGGCCACACCTCCCAGCCCCTTGTACTAGGGAACCCCAGTGTGGGGCAGGCTCAGAGTCTGGGGAAGAAGACTGAGCTTGTGCAACGCCTGGAAAGAATTTGAGGCAGTGGAGGTAGAATACCTCTTCCATGGGGTCCAGGAGGAGCAGGTAATTAGCCATCAAGGAGTTACCAAAACGAACAGGAAAAGTAGATGAGGATAACCATAACTTCATGGACTTGACCTTTCATTCTGTTTTACTTCATTTTGTCTTTGACCTATAAAAACCTTTTATTTTTAAATTTGTTGCAGAGTGAGGAGGAGGTCCCCCCAGGGATGGAAAGCCTCATCAGTGCTCCTTTGGTCAAGAAAGAAACAGAGGAAAGTGAACAGGTATGGTTTTCATCAGTAAGGATGCTCTTGGAACCTAAGATGTAGGAGGAGGGATGGGTTGTTGCCTTAGAGGCCATGAGTCCAAATCTAAGATGGGGAAAATGAGGCAAACAGAGGATAAGTAACTTGCCTAGGATCACACAACTAGTAAGTATCTGAAGCAGAATCTGAACTCAGGTTTTCTGACTCCAAATTTATTCTTCCCCACCCAATTCCCCTAAGAGCCATCACAGGTTACACTTAGCTATCTTGCCCCTTGTGACAACCTATGCTTTGAGGGTGGGAGAAAGGTGTTAGTCTGTGTCTCTAAAACACTTATTTCCGTATGAATTGGCCAGCCTCTGAGAGATGGCATCCTAACCTTTTAGTTAACACACACTTGAAATTAACTGCCTTATCCTTGAGACTATGTGGTCTAACAAATAAGAGTCCTAGATTTGGGGTCCAGGAATCCTGTCTCAAACTATGTAACTATGGGCAAAACTGTAGATGGCTAGGTGGCCCAGTGAATAGCATTGGGTATGGAAACAGAGAGCTGGGTTTGAATCCTGCTTCAGAGAATTATTAGTTAGGTGACTGGTCAAGTCACTCACCCTTTTTTTCTGGCCTTGGTTTCCTCATTGTGAAAAATGGGGATAATAATGGCACCTATTTCACAGAGTTGTTGAGATGAAATGAGATAAACCTGCGTAGTGCTTTAGAGTTGTTTCTGTAGATACTGGTCATTATTTTTATCTGTTATTAAGTGATTTAAAATCTCTCTGCTTCAGTTTCCCACTCTGTAAAATGGGGACAAGCTCTGGAGTACCTACATCCCTGTGTAGGGCTGTTGTGAAAATTTATGAGTGTCTGTGTACTTTACTCTCTAAAGGCTATTGTTTGCCTTATCTTGTATCTCTTCTCCCTACCCCTACTCCTACCCCCAAGTCTTTAGTTATGCACAGCAAATGCCGAAGACTCTTCCGCTCTCCCTCCATGCCCAGCAGCTCTATCCGACCAGTCCTAAAGCGGCTGGAGCGGCCCCGGGACAAGGACACACCAGTTAAAAACAAGCGAAGGAAGAGCGTGACCATCCCAACCACTGCCTTGGAGGAGAAGGAAGAAGAACCAGTGAGTGGCTACCAAAGCTGGGAGGGGATCAGTCAGTCAGTCAACATGAATTAAGCACCTACTGTGTGCTGGGCACTGGGAAAAGTGATGGGGATACAAAGAAAGCCAAAAGACTCAACCTATCTGATCAGGAATAGGTGTGGGCAGGCAATGGCGCTAGTTCGACATTCTCTGCTGGCACTGGGGATTATAAAATAGGGAAGATCGCTTTTAGGGTTTAGCAAAGCATTCCCATTTGACAGATCATACCACTGAGGCAGACTTGGGTCGTGTTTTGGAGCTGAAATTTAGGACTGTAGGATGATAGGATTCATTTGGTTTTATTCGTCTTGTTTTCTACAAGATTTTTTGTTCTGTTTTCTTTTTTAAGCAGCTAGTTCTTCTGCCCTAGGGTTTGACTTTTTTTCTGCCCTCTTACCCACCACAACCACTACCCCCACCTCCAGGAGATCTCTTTGCTACTCACATCAGCAAAGCACAACACTAGTCTTCCTCCCCAGGGTGCCTGACAGGAAGGAAGCAGATGTTTGTGGCCTACAGAGAGAAGCTGGCTGTTGTCTCATCCTCCCATCCTATACACAGTTAGCCTCAACCATGGTATTCCCTTTGTTCCAACAGAAACCTCGACTCCTCCGTTCCAGGTCTTTATGTCATGACGAAATTGAGACCATCTTGGACAATGATCCCAGAGAGCTGATTGGGGATTACTCTAAGGTATCAGCAGGAGAAGGGGTACCTGGGACTCCTTGAAAAACTGAGCTTAAAACTTTGAGTTGGGATGGAAATCCATGAGCCCTGGTTGGTTATAGGATCAGTAAGCAAACATTTATTATGCGTCCTACTATGGACCTGACCTTGCCATGTTAGGTGCTGGGATAGAACTACAGGGAATGAAGCACTTAGGCTTAGAGCTGGAAAGGAACTCAGGGGTGATCTAATCCAACCCCCTGGTTTTACAGATGAGTAAAATAAGGCCCAGAAAGATTAAGTGACTGGGGCTGGAGGGGACATTGCAGTCCTGACTCCTGAGTCCAAAGTTTCTTGTTCAATCATGTCTGACTCTTTGTGATGCCTTTTGTTTGGGGTTTTCTTGGCAAAGATAACTGGAGTGGTTTGCCATTTCCTTCTCTGACTCATTTTACAGATGGGAAAACTGAGGCACAGCTAAGTGATTTACCCACGGTCACACAGCTAGTAGGTATCTGAGGCCAGATTTGAATGAGGAAGATGAATTTTCCTGCCTCCAGGCCTAGGGCTCTATCCACTGTGCCACTTATCTGCCCGTTTCCCATTATACTACCAAGTTGTCTGGAGTCTGCTGGGAAATGGTCCCCTTTTCCTACAAGTCCCTCTTCCTCCTCTGTCCACTCTGCACCTCCTTTCCCCACCCAGTGGCACCAAGGAGCACAGATGGGCCTTCTTCCCACAAGATTGATCCTTTTAGAAATTAATCTTTGGATCTGGAATCTGGCCTTGTGTTGGCTGGTTAGGGATCTTTCCCCATCTTCCCTTCTGAATTAACCCCAAACATAGCTAGCCCACTGATAAAAGGTGGGACTGGTGGCTATGGAAACAAGACAGGTGAGCATGTTTGGGGGGAGAAGACTCCAAGAGCCAATCTCTGAGAATGAGGAGTGACCTTCCTTAGCCCGTCTGGACTGATAGAGAGAGTGGTTCAGCAGCAGTGATCTGCCCTCACACCCTCCTTTCCCTTTTTGTCCTTTCAGGCATTTCTCCTGCAGACGATAGATGGGCGCCACCAAGACCTTAAGTACATATCACCTGAGACGGTGAGGAGAGGCAGGCAGGGCTTGGGATTTGCAAGGTTGGGGTACGGGGACAAGGAGAAATAGTCCTCAGTCTTCTGGGTGTCTCCTGTCTCAAACACCACCTTCCTTCTCTTGATACTACAGATGGTGGCAGTATTAACAGGGAAGTTTAGCAATATTGTCGAGAAATGTGTCATCCTGGACTGCAGATATCCCTACGAATTTGAGGGTGGCCACATCAAGGTAAGTTGGCTTGCTGACCTGAGGCGATGTCTTGAACTCTGAGGCAAGGGGCAGCAGCTTCGCTGCTGTGAGATAAGGTAAATTTGAGCTAGGTGAAAAGATGACCAGATTGGAATGAGGCAAGATATCTGTGGAGGGGAAGGGAAAGGTATAATCACAGGGTAAGTGGTCTCCTGGGCCATGTGGGAAAGCCAAGGACAACTTCTAGGCACAGGGAAAGCTGTCTTCCTTCCTATCCCAAACCCAGGCTGTACGGTGCTGTGGACAGAGCACTGGACTTGAGAGTCAAGAATCTTGCCTCAGATACTCTTGAGACCTTACCTTGCCTGGGCCTTAGTTTCCTCATCTGTAAAATAAGTGGGAGGTGGACACCTTGGTGTCTTAGGTCCCTTTCAGCTCTAAATCTGATCCTAGAATGACAATCCCAGATAGAAACAAGGGATTGAAGGAGAGAAAAGTCAAGCAGCCTTGAATCAGTGAAAGGGGGAGGGTTGTCTAGCCTGTGTAGGCCTTCCCCAAACCCAGCCCCCCTCATCTAAGCATTGGAATTGTCCTTTCTCCAGGGAGCAGTCAACCTCCCTTTGGAACAAGATGCAGAGAATTTTCTGCTGGTGAATCCCATTCTCCCCAGTGAGGACAAGAGGGTCATCCTAATTTTCCACTGTGAATTCTCCTCTGAACGAGGGCCTCGAATGTAAGTGTCAATCATTTGGTGTTCTCCCCAGACCATGGCGGGTGGGGGAGGTGGATGGGAAGGGATGAAAAGAAGGGAGGGCTGATGTGGTCTGTCCTTTGGGGACGTCTCGCCTATTTTTGGAGTCTGACCCATGCCCAAAAGGCAATTCCCACTATGGTATGGATCAGTCCACAAATACCTGCTATGTTCTAGACGTGGTGCCAAGTGCTGACAAATCTGCTTTTCTGAGCTTTAGTCTCTGTAAACTGAGCAGAGGCTCAGCTGAAATAATCAGGTCATACCTCAAGTTAACTTTAAAATACCATGTGGTTGCTACTGATCTGTTATTGTCCAGCTTCTTACAAGTGACTCTTGAAGGGTTCTCCTAGAACCCTTGTGCATTTGGGAAACCTACAATAGTCCACAAACATTTACTAAGCACCTACTGTGTACCAGGTACTTAATCACAGATTAAGAGTTTGAAAGGGTCCTGATGAGGAAATGAGGCCCAGAGCTGGTAAGTTACTTGGCCCGTGTCTTGTAGCTAGTAAGTGTCCTATGAAAGAGTCAAACCCACATCTTCCAGACTCCCAGGGCCAACATTCAATACACTGTGCCATGCTGCCCCCTCCCCCCTCCAAGGCACTCTCTGCCATACTGATGCTTTCCATAGTCCCACAGACTAGATTCAGCCTGAGGTTGCTGGGCTAGTCTCTGTAAGATCCTGATGCTACAGATGTTCACTAGGTTTAACTTTTGACTCTGACATTCAAGGCTCTCTTGGGTCTGACACCTGAACCTTCCTTTCTTCTGTCCTGACTTGTGTTCCCAGGTGCCGCTTCATCCGAGAGAGAGACAGAGCGGCCAATGACTACCCCAATCTGTACTACCCCGAAATGTATATCCTCAAAGGAGGTTACAAGGACTTTTTCCCACAGCACCCGGTAAGGGCGGCTGATGGGAGCCTCTCCTTCTGCTTTTGGTACTTGGTTGGGCTGGTAGATAGTAGGGGAACAAGCGAGCTGGAGAAAAAAATGAACATCAAGTTATTGGTCTCCAAAGCCTCTCCTTCAAAAAACAAACCCAGAATCTAATTAGTTAACTTAGCTATATTAGAGCAAATCTGATCTGAACTCTGAGGAGGAAGAGTCAGTCAACTGACAACATTTGTTAAGCACTTACTGTATGCCAGTCACAAAGAAAAGGTGAAACAGTCTGTGCCCCAAAGAGCTTCCCTTCTAAAGGTGGAGAGGGGGAGATGCAGGGAGACACAGAATGAATGGAAGGCAAGCTTAGGGGAGAAGGGGAGGCAGGCATGAGTTTCTGGATTGCTGACTGCCTCCTTCCTCCCACCTTGCAGACGTTCTGCGAGCCCCAGGATTACCGGCCCATGAACCATGAAGACTTCAAGGAAGACTTTAAGAGGTTTCGCCTGAAGAGCCGCACCTGGTCAGGAGAACGGAGCAAGCGAGAGATGTACAGCCGCTTGAAGGACTTCTGAGGGGCCCAGGGAGCCAGTCTTGACCACTTTGCTCGACCGTTCCCCACTTATCTCCTCACTGCCTCCTTCCTGTCTCACCCCAGATGCTGGGAGATCAGCCACACTTGACCCTCCTAGGGACTGTCCTCCTAAAGAAGCTTCCACCCTTGCATGGGGGACCTTGTTCCTGGATATGGCTTTTTCCTCTTCCCAAATTCCAACTTTCCCTGGGGAAAAGTCCTCTTCTCTCCTTTCTTACCCATTTATTTAATTATTTGTTGGACTTGAACCAAGGGTCCAACCTTGGTGGTGGGTGGCTGCTGCCCACGTGCCAGTCCCAGGGGCATCAGACCCACTCTCATGTCTGGCAGCCTCCTCTGTGTGTCTGGATTGTGGATGCTGGGGCCATCCTAGATCTTAGAAGGTGCTCTGTTGGCCTCTCCTCACCCATGAGAGGTTTTCTGACATGGAATCCCATAGGATTTTACTCCCATCCTGCCCAGCTATCTCCCTTGCTTCTGCTACCCATGACAGGGTTTTGTGTATTGTAGGGTTTTTTGTATTTTTCTTTTTTATCTTTGGTCCTTTGCCTGTTTTCTGTTGTTTTGGAGTTGAAAGGCAAGAGGAGCCTGGTTTGACATCAGCTCAGGTCCAGTGGAGTCTCCTCTGGGGAGAAAAAGGGATCTTGTTTGCTCGAAGGAACATTTGAGGACAGAGTTTAGATCTTTTCTTTCCCCCTGTGCATTTATTTTCTTGGATTTGGAGTTTGTGCTATCCCGAATCCAAAACAGGTTGGTTATGCAAATTGTATAAAAGATTGTGTTTTGGTAGGTGGGGAGGCCATCCCCATGTGAATGAGGGAGAGAATTGAGGAGTTCTCGCTCACTCCCTTTTCTGACTACTCACTTTTCATTTATTTTCTAAAAACAAAGCCTCTTGAAGGGAGTTTCACTACCCCATCCCCCTTCCCCAGCCACCCTTGAGCCGTTGCTGCTGTTTGACTATGAAATTGTCCATCCCAAGGAGAAGGGCCAAGTGGACCTTCCATGAGTTCACCATGCCTAGAAGGGGCACTCTGCATACTCCTATCTTAAAAAAAAATTTAAGGTATAAGGGGGATGAGAAATGTCTTTGCTGGCTTAAAAAGCACTTCATAAACTTGCACAGTATCAGGTTGTTTTCTTTTTCCTCCCATTTGGTGGTTGCCTACTAGGTCTGCCACTGGGGAGGGCAAAGATTAAGGTTCGAGGTCTCTAAACCCAAGGGGAGTGCAGTGTAGTATTGTAGGCAAGGTCAGGTAGCACTTAGGCCTGCCCTCTGCCTAAGGAGGAGACCCGTAGGAGTTTTTTTGTCCCCTTGAATCACACCCCAAGAACCATCAGGTAGGGATATGAGAACTGGCACTGTGGAAGGGGGCAGACAAGATTGAGGCATTGTGCCCTGGGAGGGCCTGAGGATAGAATGATGCTTCTGGGTACCAGGCTGCCCGGTGTGTGTTACTGTGAACTCCCCATCTGTTCCTGGGTTATTTTTGTGTGCTGGAGGAGCCGTGACCAACAGCCTTCCCCCCCTCCCTCGAGCCTTGTCCTGAGATGGGAGGGCTAAGCCACCCTCCTGCTCAGGTGTGACCTCTCTGCCCATGTGTATATCCCACTGAAGGCTCCCCCTCATGAAAAGCACTTAATCTGTACCTCTCACAGGAACCCTGCCCAGCGTGAGTTTGTGTGTGTATCTGTGTGTGTGACCCCATCCATGAGTGTGAAGTGGATTTCCATTTTATTTAAAAATGAGTAGGGCTGGTAGAGATCCATTTCCTCACCTGAAGACAGTTATCTAAGGTTTTTTCTGCTCTGTGTCAGGAGAAGTTAAAGGGGGTGAGGGCCTGTGACTTGGATAGCCTTCCACCTTCCGATTTGTTACCTTTTGTTCAATAAAGCCCTGGAATTTAGTCACTGCTGTCTGGTGTGTTCATCTATACCAGAAAATGGGAGGAGGGGATGCATATAAATCCCCCAGGGAAGTGGAAACAGGCCCTTGACCTCAGTAACTGGGGAGACAAGATAGAGCCAGGGAGCACCTGTTGAATGAAAACAAGGAAATACAAGATTTGAACCGAATCTTGAAGGAAACAGGGCTGAAGAGGAGATAAGAGAACATTCCAGGCATGGGCCTGCCTGTACAATATCATGGAGGTGGGACATGAAAAATTGACAAGTAACAGCACCTGATATGTTCTAGAATCCGTAGAACAAGGTGTCATATCAGGGAGGTTAAGGTCCAGTATAAAAAGGTACTTAAACTGTTAGAATTCTGAGACAGGGAAGGTGTGGATGGGCTGGCCCCTGGACTCCAACCTGTGTCTGAATAAAATCTCCTTTGTTTGAAATGGGAAGACCCCATACTCCTTTCTGAGCCAGCTCAGTCCTTTCATTTGGATCATTTGTGTTAGAAAGTTTTCCCACCTCTATCGAGTTTGACTTTTTTTTTTTTACACCTTCAAACATTTACTGTTAAGTGCGTAGGCACCCTGCTAATAATTGTGAATAAAGTGATGAAAATAAAACATCCACAACTTTGAAGAGCTCACACACGTAGCACCTATTTTGAGCTATCTCCACACTTGGATTTGCACACACATTTTGGGAATCCAGGAAGGTTACCAGTTCTAGAGTTAACACTAAATTTGTTCCTCTACCACTCTTTTTTTTTTACATTCACAAGCCCCTACTAAGGTGCTTCCCATTAACAGTCTTGCCAATAGACAAAATTAGCTCTTAGCAAAGGTATTTACTAAGCATGTATATTAAGGAGCTTCAATAATATTAGTTATCATTGATTTAGCACTTTAAGGTTTGAAAAGCACTTTGCATGTTATTTTGTACCCCCCCCCCCCCCATAAATCCGAGATGCATTGTCCCAAAAAACATAGTGTCTGTAGGAAGAGTGGACATTTCCCACCTGACTATGTTCCTTAGGATTTCATCATGCCTCCTGCAGGGTACCTTTCCTCTCCCTCCCTATCTCACTTCCTATTTCCAGCTTCCTTTTGTTGTTGCCTTTTTCTATTAGACGGCAAGCTCCTCGAAGGCAGGGACTGCTTTTTGCTTCTCTTTGTATCCCCAACCATAATGCTTGGAGGCACTTAAAATGTTTGACTGACCCAAACCTGAAGTAGAAGTAGTGAGGCCAAATGCAGGATACTCCTGTAGCAAAGGCAAGTTATACTTCCTGACACTGCAGGACCTAAAAGTCTCCTTGTGCCACCCTCTCAAAGCTTCCTCTCTGATGTAGTGTATCTGTTAGGCAGGTTACTTCTAGGTAACCAGGGCCTGCTCCTTTGAGTCATAGCTGGCTCTCTTCTCTGCTGCCAGGGTTCACGCATATTGAAATTGCTTGCTCTTCCAACGATTCTCTGCATTGGTGCCCCTGTGCTCCCTGCTAAATGCCTTGCCTCTTTTCTGGCCAACTAGCTCTAATTCAAAGGGATATAACTGATGAAGGGCAGGGGAAGAAAAGGAAATCCCATCCTCACAGCCCTGTCCTCTGGTATAGGTGCTCTAGAGATCTTCTAGAAAACTGCCTCCAACCCACAGGGACTGGCTAATTTGTTTGCTGAGCCTTATTTCCTTCTTGACTCCCCTCAAAGAGAGTTCAGGATGTAAAAACATCTTCAGCACTTTCTATGCTTCGTCTAACACTTCATTCTTGTGAGTAAATTGACAAAATCCTGTGACTACACCAACTGAAGCAGGGGTAGAGCAGGAATCTCACCCTCCTTCCCTTACACAAACAAATAAAAAATATATACAAGGTCATTGGGGGGATGGGAGGAGGTGCTAGCATATGGGGAGCTCAGGAAAGAGCTCCTTTAGGAAGTGGCATTGAGTAGAGCTGGGTTTTGAATAAAGAAGGTAGGTGCCATAGTGGATAGAGTAATTGACTTGGAGTTAAGGAGACTGGAGTCTGAATACTGCCTCTGATATTAGCTGTGTGGCCCTAGGTAAGTCACTTAACCTGAATCAATCTCAGTTTCCATCATCTAGAAAAATAGGGATGACAATAGTATGACTTCACAGGTGTACCTCGAGAATGAAATGAAACAAAATAGGTAAAGGGTTTTAGAAACTGTAAAATGTTGTATAAATGTGAGCTCTTACATTCTGAAAGGCACATGTGAAGAAGGAATGAATTTCAAGTAGGAGGTGGAAACAGACACCTCGTGTGAAAAGGTCCGGAGATGGGAGATAGAATATTATGTCCAAATAATGACAATAAAGCTGGTTTGGCTGAAAAGTCAGTGTATGAAGGGGAATAACACCCTGAAATAGTGGTAGGCCAGAGTCAGATTGTATGCCAAATTCAAATGCCAAATGGAGGTGTCTGTATTTGATTTTTAAAGATAATAAGCTAGTAGAATTTTGGTTCAAACGTATGCTTTAGGAAAAGCACTTGGGCAGCCTTGTGGAGAATGGATTAGAGTGGAGAGAGACCCAAAAAATGGAGACCACTTAGAAGTCTATTTTGAAAAACAGGTGAGAGGTAATAAAGGCCTAAACTAGAGTGGTAGCCAAGTGGGTAAAGAAAAGAGAACACAACTGAGAGATGCTGTGGCCCAACAAGACTTGGTAATTAGTCAGATAAGGATGGCAGGGAGCTGAGGAAGAGGGAAGGCAAAGGTGACTTTGAGGTGGCAAACTTTGATGACTACAAGAATGGTGGTGTCTTGACAAAAATGGTGAAGCTCAGAAGAGGGGAGTGTTTGGAAGAAAAAGTGAATTCTGGTTTGGATGTATTGACATAAGATGCCTAAGAGACATCCATTTTGAAATGTCCAAGAGGTTGCTGGTGATTCAGGACTGGAATACAGATCTGGAAGTCACATATCTAGAGGAGACATGGAGCCAATGAGGTCACTCTGAGAGGTATAGGGGAAGAAAAAGATAGCCCAGTATAGAGCTCTTGGGTAAATCTTCAGTTATTGGGCTGAGGGAGTGGAAGCGCTGACCCAGCTAATGGTTTGGCAAAGGAGATTGAAAAGAAATGTCAGATGGGCAGGAGGCTAGTCAAGAAAGATCAGAATCACAAAAATCCATGTAGGTCAGAGGACTCTAGATGAGAAGGTCATCATCCTCAGCCCCTGGAAGTTTGGCTAAGAAAGGGCCTAAGAACAAGAGTTTCAGGGGATGCTGGGTGTCAAATGAGGGATTTTTAAGGATGGGTACATTTGTAGGAAGCAGGAAAGAAACCAGCACATTTTAAAAATATTTATATATTTTTCATTCTGAACCCAAAAAACATCAAACAAAATGAGTATTTCCAAATATAGAGCAAAACAGAAAAAGAGGAATGTCTAATTCAGCAGTGGGGAAGCTGTTCTGTGAAGTTTGGATTCAGTTAGAGGTCACACTTGAGGAGCTAGATGGCCACATGGTCACCACCACCCCCAGTCTAATCTCTACCATGTTTAGCTGTCCCTTGCCTCCAAGGAAACAACAAATTAAATATATAACTTTCACAGTTGTCCTGTGGGTCCATTCTCTTATGAATTTCCTTCAGTTCTTACGTACATTTTTCAAAAAGCTTCAGTGACTCTTCTTTCTTTTCATTTTCATTTTTTTCTGACAATCTCATCACTTCTCTCTCTCCCCCTTACCATCTCATTACCCACTTTGGAAAAAAGAAAAATAAAACCCAGCAAAACTATGGATAGTCAAGCATAACGAATTTCCCTATTGGCCATGTCCAAAAATATTTGTCTCATTGCTAACATATTTCTGAAGAGTTCCCCAAGTTCTGCCTTCTGGGGCTAAGCAAAGTAATTCATGTCAGGAGAGGAAGAATGTCATCCCATCATGCAGCAGTCTTCTGCCTCTGGGATAAGGGGAGAACACACCATTCATCAGACTTCTCCCTTCTAGAGAAGAGGAGAAAAGTCATTCTCCAACTGGGTCTCTTCCCTCGGGGAAAGAGGAGTAACTCCATTTTGTTAGCTCCAAACATGGGTTCCTTTACCTGAACCACTTAAGGCCATAAGAAGATACCACTCTGAGGTCAAACTCCTACAGACAATGAAAATCTAATAAACTAGTAACAAATTCCCCGTTGGTCATATTTTCCCATCCCAATAATTCTGAACTCCCCAGTGGTCATCATTCAAGACCACTCAAATCCCTCTCCATCAGATCTTTTATTCTCTTTCCTCTCAACTCAACGATCCCTTAACATCCCACTCTAAAGTTCTTCACTGCTTCTACTATGCTTTCAAGAATACCTGTTCCTTTGGCAGCAAACTTCTTTTCCCACTCCTTCCATCTTCTGACTTTCACTGAGACCTGGCCTCCTTTCTCATTCCCCCCAGTTCTCTAGTCAAGGTATGAGAGTAGGAATATATTGTTCTCCTTCCTACCTACCTATGTTACCCTCCTGCCTATCTGGCCAGTCCTTCTGGATCTCCTTTGCTGTATCTTCATCCAGGTCATGTCCTCTACAGAGCTCTATCCTGGACCTTTTTCTCTTCTCCATATATACTATTTTCCTTGACAATGTTCCTTGGGTTCAATTCAATTGAATTATTATCTCAATGCTAATAATTCTTAAATCTACTTATCTATCCCTAACCTCCAGTACTGAATCTTCTACCTATTGGACAGCTTGAATTAGAAGTCTCCTAAACATCATAAACTCAACATGTCCCCAAGCCTTCTCCCCTTCCTAACTCTTCTATTAGTTTTGAGAGCACCTCTATGCTACCAGTCTCCCAAGCTCAAATCCAAGTGTCACCTTGAAGCCTTCTAACTCTTCCCCCTTATCCAGTCTGTTGCCAAGATCTGTCCACTTTACCTTTGTAACATCTCTCATTTGGACGCTGCTACCACTCTAGGATAGTCCCTGATCACTTCATTTCAATTGAACTATTTCAAAAGCCTGCTGGTCGGTCTCCCTGGGACAAGTCTCTGCCTACTCCCAATCTATCCTACACTCAACTTTCAAATTCTTCTTAAAGCAGAGATCTGATTGTGTCACCTCCACTACTTAGTAAATTCCCGTGGCTCCTTATCACCTCCAGAATCACATGCAAAATCTTTGTTTGATGTTCAAAGCCCTTCATAACCTGCTCACTCTCCATCTTTCCCAATCCCTCTTAATTCAAATGCCTTTCCCCTATTGACACTTTATCCTGTCTATAACTTGTTAACACACAGTAGTATACATCTTCTCTTCCTTATTAGATTGTGAATTCCTCCTAAGGAAGGAATATATTTTGCCTTTCTTTATATCCCTCACACTAAGCATGGTGCCTAACATATCTTAGGCACTTAATAAATGCTTATTGGCTGCCTGACTGATTAATCAACAAGACAAGCCTTCGGAGAAATGACCATGTCCCTTCTGATTCATCCCTTCCTCAATCTAATCATTTCCAGTTCCTAAGGCACTTTATCATACTATATACTTTCGAGTTTCTCAACAGTCTTCTTAAAATGTGGTATCCAGGACTGACCACAATACTCTGATGTGTCCTGTCCAAGGAGGAGTGCAGCAGATCACTCTTTCATTGGATGGGAGGGCTCACTGATAGAGGCATTAGTTTTCTTAGCTGCCATATGCTAGTTACCTCATCTTGAATTTACAATTCACTAAAATTCCCAGATCTTTTTCAAATGAACTGCCTCTTACTCACACTTCCTTCATTTTCCTTCTTATGAAATTGATATTAAAAATAGTATGTATGAACTGGTCCAACCAATTTGGAACTATGCCTAAAGAGCTATAAAACTGTCAAAGGCAAACCCTTTGACCCAGCAATATCACTACTAGGTCTGTACTCCAAAGAGATAAAAGAAAGACAAGGGCATATTTGAACAAAAATACTTATAGCAGCTTTTTTGTGGTACCAAAGAAATAGAAATTTAGAGGCTGCCCATCTCTCAGGAAATGACTAAATGAGGTATAGTATGTAATTGTGATGGAATACTTTTGTGCTGTATAAGAAATGACAAGGGTGATGGTTTCAGAAAAATCTGGGAAGACTATATGAACTGATGCTGAGTGAAGTGAGCAGAACCAGGACAACATTGCACACAGTAGAAGCAACATTGTAACAATGATCAACTGTGAAAGATTTAGTAACTGATCAAGGCAATGATCCATGACAATTCCAAGGACTTATAATGAAAAATGCTCTCCGCCTCCAGAAAGAGAACTGATCTATACCTATCTATCTATCTATCTATCTATCTATCTATCTATCTATCTATCTATCTATCTATCTATCATCTATCTATGTATATGTAGATTAAAGCACATTTTTTTCCATTTTCTTTATTTTCTTGCTTTTTTCCCAACATGGCTAATGTGGAAAAAATAAAATCCCATCTTCTATAGGAAAAAAAAATAAAAACCCATGTGTAAGATGGAACCTATGTCCCTATTAATTTATCATATTCAATTTAATGCAATGTTTCTGGATCCTGACTCTGCCATTCAGTGTATTGTCTCCCTCCTAGCTTAATATCATCTGTGTGGTTGTGAATATACCATTTGTGCCTTTATCCAAGTCACCAATAAAAGCATGAAATTGGACAGGGTCTAACTCTGATCTCTGCAACACTCCCCCAGAGAGTTCGATCTAGCCCAACTGACATCAAACCTTTAGTGACTACTCTCTGAGTCTGGTCATTCAACTATCTTAATTATCCTCTCACCTAGCTCACATTTCTACATAAGAGAAGGTTAACTCAATCACATTGCTAAAATCTAGGGGAAGTAGCATTTCTCCGATCTAAGTGTCCAATAGAAAAATTTTGTAAAGGAAATGGTTTTAAACTAGACCTTGAAGGATGGGTGGAATTTGCATAGGAGAGGACAAGGAAATTCCTGCTGAGGGGGGTGGGGTAATGAAGATGTTGAAGATATGAGGGGGTCATTAGGCTTGAAGATGAAGAGTTATATGGAAGAGGACTGGGAGATAAGATTGGAAAGATAGGTAATGGCTCTTACGTTTGGGAGACCTCTAAACACAGTATCTGGAGTTAAGAATCTAGACTTTAGCCTATAGGAAACTGGAAGTGTTTGGAGATTATAGGAGAGAGAGTGGTATGATAACAAATTCTAGAGGACTTTTATATTTTGTTGTAACTATGTGCATTACACAACCCATCCATGGTAAACAACATCCCTTTCAGGTCAGGACTTTATCCCCATTTTCCATATGAGGTTCTAGGGGAAGGTGACCTTGATAATGAAGAGTCTTCAAGGCATGCTGTGTGGAAAAGAAAGGGAGGAGTTTTGCCTAGAAGAGAGAAGGTTGAGGGAAGAACACGATGGTTATCTTCTAGGTCTTGAAGGGCTGTGGTGTTTAGTTTTATTGCCCATTATAAGGACTGCTGGACAGGTAATGGTGAGTATTAAATGAGATCATATCTGCCAAGCACTTAGTACAGTACCTGGCACACACACACACACACACACACACACAAATAATATTTGTTCCCCTTATTCTTTATAGACAGGTGGTGGACTAGATGTGCAGAATGCTGCATATATCGTCACAGCTAGCATTTATTAACACTTTAAGGTTTGCAAAGAGCTTTGTATATAACTTCATTTGATCTCACAACTACATTATGAGGTAGGTATTTTTAATATCCCCATTTTACAGATGAGGAAACTGAGATGGAGAGAGGGTGAATGATTTTGCCCTGGCTCACACAGGGAAGTAAGTGTTTAAGGCAGGTTTTGAACTCATAACTTCCTGACTTCCAGACTAAAGCACTGTATACATTTTGATATACAAGATTGATTTGCCTGTTTATTCCTTCTTACAAGGGAGGGTTCATTTTGGGAAGCAACAGTGATTTAATCCTCTCCCACCCCCAAAGCATCAATAAATCTCTCCTTTTTTTTTGTTTTTTGTTTTTTAAAGACAAGCAAGAGTAAGGGCTAAGATGAATGGATATCAGTTATGGGGAGAGAAAGTTCAAGTGAGTTTAAGTGAAAACAGCCTAAGAATTAGAGTTCTTTCCGTGTAGTCTGGGCTGCCTCCAGAGGTCATGGATTTCCTTCTTTTCATCTCCCCAGGTCTCTTGAAGAAGAGGCTGGCCACCCCTTGTTGGGGGCATGGTTGGGGATTCCTGGTCAGCTGTGGTTGGGATGGCATGGACTCTAGGAACCCTTTCCAGATCTGAGCTCCCAGGATTTGGTGAAGCCAGCCCACAGCACCAGAGTGGGATCATGAAGACCCAGCTAGGGCGGAGGAGGGAACTATTGGGAAGGTATTCGGAAAGCAGAGTCCCTAGAACCTCAAGCCTTCATGGATACTGGCTACAAAGGGAAGGAAGGAGCCAAAGATGACTCCATCTCCATCCAGATCTCAATGAGGCTTTTACTAAGTTCCTGGTGCCTGAACCATCTCCTGGGATGGAGAAAGTCCTTTGATTCTTTCACCCGCCCTCAGCAAACAGGGCTCCAGTCAGGTCTGGGGCCTCAAGGGCAGTGCCAAACCCAGAATTAGAAGAGGCAAGAAATAAATGGAGTTTTAAATAACCCGCCAAGCAGGCTAACAGAGGTTCCACCTTTATTGGCACCGTGCCCCTGTTCCACTGGCACAATTCTTTGTGAGAACCAGCTCAGGCTTCTGGGCAGGGCTCTCCAGAGTCTAGGCATTCAGCAGGAAAGGCCTCTGCAGTGAGAGCAACCAGGCATCCTGGTTCCCAGGCCCAGCTGTAAACCAAGACAGCCTGACCGTGCTCTGCTGTCATCACTGATTTTAGAGTTAGGGAAACCCAGCCTATGAGGACAACATTGCCTGGCTGTGTTGTCTTCATCCTCTCTGCATCCCTCTGTTTATTAAATAAGGGATAACAATGCTTGGGGAACCTACCAAATCAGGTTGTTGTCAGAATCAAGTATGATAATAGATGTATAGGCTTCCGAAAACCTTCAGTTATTATAATTATTATATCATAAATAAATAATTATTCTAATAAGCAGTCTAGGGCCCTTTCTGTTAGGGCCTAGTAGAATGAGACCTTACAAAGCTAGACAGGAGCCTTCCATTAGGCACTTGAGTATCTTCCTGCCTCACTCATTCATTCAATGGCATTTATTAAACCCCTACTCCTTCATACTAGTGGCTACAAACACAAAATGGAAACCACAGCTGCCCTCAAGGAACTTAGATTCTATCGTTCTATCCCTGGCTTTCTCAGGAAAAGAAGCAGGCAGCAGGTTATATTCATAACCTATACCTCCCAATACCTCCCCCAAAGGCCCTCCTTACTAAATAAAAATCCCAGGGTCAAAGATTTCAAACTGTTTCTCAAGCCCAGGACACAGAAGAGGGAGTGGTGATGATTCCCTCCCCCCTCCCCGCCCCATTTCACAGATGGGGAAGGGGGAAATCTAGGCCCAGAGCCCACCTGTGACTTGCCTAGAAATTGCAAGAAGCCCTTGGCAGAGCTGAGACTTAGATCCAGACCCCTGCCTCAGTGTACCACTCTGTTAACATCATTTTGTTACCTGTGGAATTTCAGTCAATTGATCAATAAGTATTTATTGTTGACTATGTCCAGGAACTGGGCTAAATCGGGGAATTCAAAGACAAAATCAAGGGTTCTGTTCTCATAAGGTCTACATGCTAATGGGGGATATACTATATGCTACTTAAAATATACGAAGACCATACAACGTACATACGTACATATGTGGAGAAGGTTTTGTTGTCATTAGTCCTCCTTTCTCATGAGGGGGTTGTCTTGACTTGTGTGTGAATTGGGTTTAAGTGAGACGGAGCTTTGCAGAGTCCTCAGTTCTTTGACACTGCCAAGTGTCAAAGAGTGACCTCTTCCAGCGTCACTGAAGTCCAGTGGCAGGACAAAAGTCAAGCTGACTGTTGATGTAATCTTCAAAGGAAGGTACTAATTGGGGGAGATGCCTCCCTCAAAAGTAAGACTTGAACTGAGGTCTGAAGGGAGCTGGGAGGTGGAGGTGAGGGGGAGAGTCTTCCAGGCATTGAGGGCAGCTGGTGGAAAGACCCAGAGTTAGAGATGGAATCTCATGTGTGACACAGAACAAAAGACTAGTGTAGATGGCATAAAATGTAAGACCAGAAAGGGAGAAAGTAGTCAGTTAGTTAGGAGCTTTAAAGCCAAATTGATGATTTAATATCCCATCCTAGAGGTGACAGGGAAGCCACTGGAATTGGTTGAATAGAGGAGTGATATGGTCAGAACTTTCATTAAGGAAGATCATGTTGACAACTGTGTGGAGCCTGGATTAGAGTGGGGAGAGACTTGGGGCAGAGACTAGCAGCCTATTACAATAGTCCAGGCAGGAGGAGATGAGAGTCTGAACCAAGGCTATAGAAAGGAATGTATAGGAAAGATGTTGTGAAGGTAGAAGTATCAGGACTTGACACTGTGGAGTGAGTTTGAGAAAGGAGTCAAGGATGGTGCTCAGGTTGGAAGTCTGGGTGACTGGGAAGATGGAAGTTTCCTCATCAGTAGTCATAGGGAAGTTAGGAAGATGGGAGAGTCTTTGATGGGGGGAATGTAATGTAATGACGTCTGTTTTGGACATGATGAGTTCAAAATGTCTACAGGACATCCAATTTAAGGTATCCAAAAGGTGCTAGTTAAAATGTGATTCTGAAGCTTAGGAGAGAGCTTGGAACTGGATATATACATCTGGGAATCATCCATATTGAGATGATTGACCCCTTGGGAGCTGTGCAGAGATCACTAATCAAGATAGTATAGAGGTGAAAGAGAAAAGGAACCAGCATAGAACCTTTAGTGATACCCCTGGTTAGTGAGTGTGATCTGGATGAAGAATCCACAAAGGAGACTGAGAAGGAATTGTCAGAGGGGTTGCAGGAAAATCAGGAGGGGATTGGAGAAGGGATGTCCTGAAAACCCAGAGCAGAGAGGGTATCCAGAAAAAGACAGTAACCTACTGGCTGAAGAAAGGGCAAGGATGAGGACTGAGGGGAGAAATATTAAATCTGGTAATTAGGAGAAAGTAAAGAGAAGGGTTGAGACTAATTAATCAAAGACTCTTGTAGATTTGGGGTAATGCTACTTAGAACCACTCTTATCCCTCTGCTTTCTCCTCCTCATTCCTAAGTTCTAATTTTCTGGATGAGTAGCACAGAAACAACCCCCCATTCTCAGGGAACCTTCAAGTCTCAATAGGAAACATAGAGACAGAAAGGGTAGAAACATGACGCCAAGACGTAAATGGACAGGGAGTAATTCACATTTTATGTAAAGGGGAAAATCTGAGGCAGTCATGTCCATGTTGGGAAGGAAAAGGGGAACCAACAGGGATGAAGAGGAATGATAGGGTTGAGAGTCAATGGGTGGATTGGGGATCCAGAAACTTATAAATTCAAGAAGAATGCTGCCTCAATTTACCTATATGTACTATGGGGGTAATGCTGGAAGTCCAGGTAAGTGAGAGGTACCTGAATAATAATAACACAGTGCTTTAAGGTTTGCTGGGTGCTTCACATATGTTATGATCCGCACAACAACCTTAGGAGATAGATGCTGTTATTGTACCCATTTTATAGATAAGAAATCTGAGGCTCAGAGAAGTGCTCATGGTTACCACAGCTAGTGAAAAGGTAGCACTGGAACCTAGATGTCCCGTGTCCAGCGCTCTTCCTCCCTCACCACTGTGGCTCTCCCTCACAAGGTTCCCTGGGTGTGGCCAACGGTTTCTATTGTATACTGAATTAAGGATTTGTTCTTCTCATGGCCCCAGGTTTGGATGGAATGGGTGGAGATCCACAATGCTATTGGCCTCAGTCTGTTGAGACTTGTCTGGGATGTGGAGAAACAGTTTGTCAGCATTCTTGGGAAGGAGGCCCAGGAGAAAGATAACTTGGTGGAGGGAGTTGGAAGAGGGGGCGATCATCCATAAGGATTGGGGAGAGAGGGTGAGTCAGGAACCTCTGAGAACCAGAAGATCATCTGGCCTAGGGTTCAGGGACCTCCGCCTAGAGCTCCCAACTCTGCAAAGTCTGAAGAGTGGAGAGGGCAGAAAAAAAGGGAGAGGAGAACAGAGAAAAAGGAGTGGAGTGGATGGGGAAGGAGGAAAGAAAGACACAGGGAGAGGGAGAAGGAAATTAGGAAGTGGAGAAGAGCAGGAGAGAGGGGAAGACAAAGAAAAAGGAGAAAAGGAGAGAGAGAGTTGAGAGGAAGGAAAAACATGAACAGGGATTGCTTTGGTATAGGCCTCCATTGGTGAGGAAATGTCTTCTTTCAATAGAGGAGCTTGGCACCTGCTCTGCAATTCATTGATTTAGAAAATTGATCAGACCACCTACAGGCTAAGCGTTCAATACTTTCCCCCAATACTTTGACCTTCCTACCACCCTGTAACGTAAAAAGGGCCATTTTACAAATGAGGAAAGGGAAGCTCAAGTCTCGAATGGATTCCTTCCTCCCCCAGCCCTCATCTCAACTATAGGCATTGTGCAAAGTGGGTTCACTCCCAGAGGGAGTTAGTGCCTTTTCAGGGCCAAGGAGATGGCTGGGAATTCTCACAAGACATCAGAGCCTCTAGGACTCCTGGTGAGGAAATGAGGAAAGCCTACGGCTCTTATTCATCCCTTGGAAGCCAATTCAAATGCTCCCCCTCCCAGAAGCACCTGCTGTGGAGAGGATGGGGCATTCTGCCTGCTCTCCCCCGGGCTTCCGGCCCTGAGAATGACTCTGATGGTGTCCTCACCTGCCAGCCTCCTCTCTCCCTTTCATTTTCTCCCTCCTTTAGCACTCTAACAAATACTCCCACCCTCCTTTCCCTTGTGCTAATTTCCTTCTCTTTCTTCTGCATCTCCTTCCCTTCTTTTCCTCCTCCTTCCCCCACTCAACTCAACAATAGAAGGGGCTTTCACCAATGCCTTGCTTTATCCCTCAGACTAGTCAGTCAGCTGGTATTCTTGTTTTGGAGACAATGGGGTTAAATGACTTGCCCAGGGTCACACAGCTAGTAAGTATCCGAGATTGGATAAGAACTCAGGTCCTCCTGACTCCAGAGCCAGTGCTTTATCCACTAGCCTAGCTGTTCCTTCAACTGGCACCTACTCTGTCCTGATCTTAGGGGCAGCTGGGTGGTGCAGTGGATAGAGCACCAGTGCAGGAGTCAGGAGGACCTGAGTTCAAATCTCACCTCAGACACTTGACACTCGCTGGCTGGATGACCTTGAGCAAGTCACTTAACCCTGATTGCCTCATCCTGGATCATCTTCAGTCATCCTGATGAATATGGCTCTAGAGGAGAGATGAGGCTGGTGACCTGCACAGCCCTCCCTCGCTCAAAACAAAATCAAGCACAAGTCATGTCATCATTTTTCTGATGGCAACGAAGGACGAGCACGTACACACACACTATTTGCTGATCTTAGTGCAGAGGAGCCAAAGAAGGACAAAAACCACACCCTACTCTCATGGAACATAGGACACTTTATTTTATAATTCTGTAATGTGGTTGTCAAAAGCCACATGACCTAGTGAATAGATAACTGGTTTCTCTATCAAAGAGACCTGAGTTCAGATCTTGCCTCTTACCCGTACTGGCTAGGGGACTCCTAGTCTTTGTGGTGTAAAGGTCAGGCCCTCTAGGCACTAAATCTATAATCTATCTATACGCATATATAATGTTTACATAACACTACAATAGTAAGTATAATAAATACTATATGATACATAAAGACATATAATACATAAAGACATAATCTAAGCACTGCCTCCATAGCAGCTAACATCAAAAATACAAGAACCAATGACCAGGTCACCCAGTGAGCTCTTTCTTTTTTTTCTTAATAGTATTTTATTTTTTTCCAATTACATGTAAAGATGGTTTTCACGTTTATTTTAATAAAATTTTGAGTTCCAAATTCTTCTCCCTCCCTTCCTCCTCTCCCCCCTCTCCAAGGCAATCTGATATGGGTTATACATGTATAATCCTGTTAAATATATTTCCACACTAGTCATGTTGTAAAAGGAGAACCAGAACAAAAGGGAAAAACCATGAGAAAGAAAAAACAAAAAATAAAGCAAAAATAGTAAGCTTTGGTCTGCATTCAGACCCCACGGTTCTTTCTCTGGATGTGGATAGAATTTTTCATTCTGAGTCTTTTGGAATTGCCCTAGATCATTGCTGAGAAGAGCTAAGTCTGTCAAAGTTGGTCATCTCACAATAGTGCTGTTACTGTGTATAATGTTCCGGTTCTGCTCATGTCCCTTTGCATCAGTTCATCTAAGTCTTTCCAGGTTTTTCCGAAACCATCTTGCTCCTCATTTCTTCTAGCATCGTAGTATATTCCATCACAACTATATACCACAACTTGTTCAGTCATTCCTCAATGGATGGACACCCCCTCAACTTCCAATTCTTTGCCACCACAAAAAGAGCTGCTATAAACCTTTTTATACATGTGGGTCCTTTCCCCTTTTTCAGATGATTTCTTTGGGATATAGACCTGGTAGTGGTATTGTTGGATCAAAGGGTATGCAGTGTGACTGCGAGTGAACTCTTTCTGGGGGCTCTCCAACTCCAGAAGTGGCCAGTATATTCTCAGAAGAGCAGAAAATTTGAGCCAGATACAGGCCTCTCTCCCATTTTCCTCCTTCCACCCCCATCCCACACTTGAATTTCCAATACTTCTGGGTGACTTCCATTCCTGTGAATGGGATGACTGATAACCATTCCTTTGCAGCAGAATTTGCTGGGGAAAGAGTAGAAAGTTTTGGGGAGTACTCAAGAGGAGAGGCATAGAATGTCAGAGTTCTTAAGGACCTTGGAGGAAGAAGAGCCAGAAGGTCTGGGCTGGGCTGTGCTGCTAACTTGCTCTTTGACCTTGCAGGGAGCTGATTGAACTAAATGACTTCTAAATTTCCTTAAGGCTCAGTGATTCTAAGACCACTATTGAGCTCAAGCCTCTCCTTTCAGAGATGAGGAGTCAGAGAAACCCAAGGCTGCCTCACGTAGCCAGAGAGTGATGGATGAGACTTGGGGCTCCTCCTCTGGTGGAGCTCTGGAGTCCCTGAGTCTCCTTGGGTGATGATCTCAGACCCATTATTTAACTCCCCAGGCCTCAGTTTCTACATGTGGTCATGAGGGGGCTGAGCTAGCTGTTCTCTGCCTTCCCTTACAATTCAAATCTATGGTTCTGTGACCCTGGCCCCTAGATTTAGATGCAGAAGAGACCCTGGACACCAGCAACCAGTCTCTTTCATTTTACAAATGAGCAAACTGAGGCAAAGTGATTTATTTGCCCAAGGGCACACAGAGACTAATCAGGAGCATAGATTTAGAGACAGAAGGGAAATTTGCTGTTGTTTTTTAGTCATTTTTCTGCCATGTCTGACTCTTCATGACCCCTTTTGGGGTTTTCTTTAGAAAAGATGCTGGTTTTCCATTTCCTCCTCCAGATCATTTTACAGTTAAGGTAACTGAGGCAAACAAGTTAAGTGACTTGCTTCAGGGTCAGCCACCTTGTCTGGGGAAAAATTTGAACTCAGGAAGAGATATTAGAGGCCATAGAATTCAACCTCCTCACTTTGTCAATAAGGAAACTGAGACAGGCACAGGTTAAGTGACTTGCCCAGGGTCACGCTGCTAGTAAGTGTCTGAGTTGGAAACCTGAACCCACATTTTCCTCAGTCCATGCACAGCGCCTAACAACCTCCCAGGGGTGCCTCTCCTGGGAGGGGTTGCCAGGGCAGAGGTAAGGGATATGAGAAATCAGAAGGGATGTCCTGCAGGCTCCCCACTACCCAGCATGTATCACTGCCCAACATCCCCAACCTCCCCTAGAAAGGTCACAGGCTTTCCCTAGTGCCAAACTGGAAACCCTTCTGGGAAGGGTTTTGTTAGCACCCTATGGGTCTGCATGCAGTTTAAGTTCCCGCCTGCCCTGTTTAAAATGTTGTTTTTCCACAAGTCAAGGCAGGGAGGAAGTGGTTGGGGAGGGGAGGAGGAGGGAAGGGAGGCACCCTGCGTGGGGAGAGCCGGAGCCTAGCCAAGCAGGCGGGGCCTGGCTTGGTGGTAGCCCCAGACCATGGGAAGCAGGGAGAGGGAGAGGGTGGGGTGGAATCCCTGGCAGGGCTCGGGCCACGTGTGGCCAGGGCTCGTGTGAGGCCCCCAGCCCCCAGCTTGCCTTTAAAGAGACGCGTTAAGCCAGCCCAGCAGGCAAGGGGTTTTGTTTTTTTCAAACTGGGTCTTGGTCCTTACTTGACCTCATTTCCTGCCAGAGCCCAGCTACCCATCTCCACGTTCCAGAGTAGGGGACTGGGCCAGAGTTCACAGAGACCTTAATGATCCTCAAGTCCACACTCCTTGGTTTGCAGATGGAGAAACTGAGGCTGAGTGACTTGCCCTTCTGATTATCCAGGTAACCCCTCCCAGGACAGACGGCCCAGTGTAGTTGTTAGGGCATTGTGTGTGGAGTGAGCACAATGTTGGTTCAGATCCTGTCTCAGACACTTATTGACTGTGTGACCCTGGGCAGGTCATTTAACCAAGGCTGTATAGGTGACAAGTATCTGAGCTGGGTCATAGGGTCATAGATTTAGAGCTGGAAGAGACCTCAGAGTCCAACCTCTGATTTACAGATGAGGAAACTAAGGCACACAGAAGACAAGGGACATGTTCAGATTCATACAGGTAGTGTCTCAAGCAGGACTAGAACCCAGTTCCTCTGACCTGGGAGCCAGTATTCTTTTCACACCCTTAGGTCTCTGCTGCTTTTCAAACTAACAACAGAAAAAGCTGTGTTTTTGGCCTGTGTTTTTGTTATTTGACAATAAATCGTTTGTTGTCTTGTCCCTCAGAGACCACAGAAAGTAGAGTTGGGGAGCCACACCTATCCCCCAAGTGTCCAGGAACTCAGGATGCTGCAGTTCTCCCTCCTCATACCCCGCAAAGCGTCCTGGGGGTTGGCCCCCCCTCTCTTTGTTTGATTTCCCACTGTTGCCCACTGATCCACTGACCCGGAAAACGTCACATCCTTGAGTTCCTGAGCATGTTTTGGCAGCAGGCCTTCTACGTCTTTCTCCTGTTCTCAATCATTATCCTCACATTTCTCTGCTGACTCTACAGTCCCCTCTGCAGCCCGGTACACCTGTAGAAGGCCTGAGGGAGGGAGGCGAATGGTTACTGACCTGGGATGGGGGATGGGAAAGCTCCCAGAGGAGATGCCTTTTGAGATGTCTGGTGAGGGATGAGCAGAAGTCCAGGAGGAGAGGGTGGCCTCCAGGTGCGAGGACAGTAATTATGGGTCACAGTTGTAATACCAGTCAGCTGGCCTCTGATGGCCATGCTGAGGAGCGAAGGGAGAGGAAAGAGGCTCAGGTCATAGCCAGGCTGCCCAGGTCCCTGCAGACATGGAAGAACTCTCCCTGCACACCCACTTTGGGTACAAGGTCTTCTGAATATTGCTCAGCATGTAGGCTGCTTGCCCCCTCTCTGCTCTCTTTGTAGACCTCCAGGCTCTTTACTGAGAAAGGCCTTTTCTATTCAGTTGTGTCTGACTCTGTGACCCCACAGGTTTTCTTGGGAGAGATACTGGAGTGGTTTGTCATTTCCTTCTCCTGCTCATTTTACAGATGAGGAAACTGAGGCAAACAGGGTGAAATGATATGCTCAGTCACACAGCTAGTTAAGTGTCTAAGGCCAGATTTGAACTCAGGAATCCTGATTCCATTCTACCTACTGAGCCATCTAGTTGCTGAGAGAGAGGAAGAGAGGGGGAGAGAGGGAGAGGGAGAGAGAGAGAGAGAGAGAGACCTTCCATTAATCTTTATTAGAATTGTAGCATGTTTCCCTAATTGTTATATGCTGTCTTGTCTGAGCAGCTACCCCCAGGGCAAACACTTCAATGCCTTTTCTGTCTTCTCCTCCTGAAGCCATATCAAGACTAAGCACACAGCAGGTGATCAGGAAATAGAAATCCACTCACATTCCACAAAGGAGATGGGGTAGCCTGGCCTGGCCCCCCCTCATCTCTGCTTTGTTCTGTCACTTCCTGGCTGTGTGATCTGGATCAGTCACTTTCCCTTTGTGATCTAGGAGAGGAGTGTGTGAGTGTGTGTGTGTGTGTGTGTTCAGATCCTGCTTGAGATATCTTAGCTGTGTGAGCCAGGACAAGCCTCTTACCCTTTCTCAGACTCTGTTTCCCTGTCTGTAAAATGAAGAGATCAGACTGTGTCTCTATGACTCCATGACCTTAGGCAGGTCACTTAGCCTCTGGGCCTCAGTTTCCTCATCTGTAAAATGAGAGGATTGCACCAGAAGGCCTCTGAGTTTCCTTCTTGCTTTCAAACTATGGTCCCATGAACCCCAGGGTGAAGGAAGTTCCTCCACATACACATACAGCTAGGATTTGTCAGAGGCAGGCCTTTCCTTCTGGTCCTCAGTTTCCTCACCCAGAAGATTAGGAACAGATGATTTTAATGTGGCTTTTGGCTCTAACAGAAGTGAGGATCAATGGGGCCATAGAATGAATGGCAGCCCCTCCAAGCTCCATTCCAATCCTTGGGGTGGGGAGGGGAAGCTGCCTGGGGGCACCATGACCCAGGCATGGGTCAGTCCCACGTGGATCTGCCCCAATCCAGGAAATGGGTCCCCTCCCTCTTCCCCCCAACTGCTGCTGCAGATGTGTGGAGGGAGGGTTCTGGCCAACTTGGCTGCTCCACTTGGATGCCGGGGGAGAGGGAGGAGGTGGCTGAGGGAGCCTTCACGTGTCGGGGCCCTGTGCCCTGGCTTCCTGCCCGGCCTCCCTTCCCCATTTGGACTTCCCCCCCGGCTGAGAGGAATGTTTGCCTTTTAAAAGGGCGAATGGCTTGCGGCTGTCTCCCTCTCCACCCCTGCCCCAGCCAGCTTGGCTATCCCCCTCTCCCTAACACGTGCTCCATCTCCAGCTTCTTCCCACGGAGGAAAGGATGCTTGGGGGTGGGGTGGGGGGCCGGGGAGTGGGGGAAGGGGACATAAAGGGGGGAGGAATGCAGGAATAAGTTCCTGTACTGTGGGAGGGAGTGGGGGCCTAGTGTCTGGAGTTCCTAACCAGTGGTCTGTGGCTAGATTTCAGAGGCAGGGGGCATAAACTTGGATTTGGGGGAGAAAATCTTTACATTCTTTCTTCAGTCTTCCTTTACAAGTCTATCTATTTTACTTTTGCATTTAAAAACATAATTCTGAGAAGGGATTCATTCCTAGGATTTACCAGACTACCAGAGGGGTCCAGGACACAAAAAAAATTTGAAGAACTTTTGCCTAACAGATCTCTAAAGCCCTCGGAACTAAACCTCGTGGAACCTGGAAAGCTGTGATTTAGGTCTGAGAGCAGAGCTAGGAAAATGGAGTTACTTTGGGGAGAAGGAGAAAACCAGACAGTTTTGGGGAAAAGCACCATCACCTCCCCATCCCCCTACCTCCCACCCCCTGTCTTGCTCCTGGTACCTCCCACCCCCCACCTCAAGAGGAAGGCTCTATCACAAGGGGTACACAGAGAACCAGCAACTGTCCAGGGAAAATGACTCAGAATTTCCCCATGGATTCCTAAAAGAAACACAGAGGACTCTCCCAAGACCACCCATCAGGGTAAGGTCTCAGTCTAAAAGGCAGGGCTTCCTTCATTAACGCTCACTGCCTTCCAGACAACTGAAGCACAGAATGCCTGGGGTACCAGCTCCTTCCCATGTTCTTCCGCGTTTTACCTATGGGGTGTATTCCCCATTACTATTTCTCATTTGTTATTGCTCTATCTCAGGTTGCCTTTTATTAAAAGAGGCCATCCCTTGAGTAACTACTTAAAAAGGCCTATTCATCGAATGGGTGTATCTCACTCAAAGTGAGAATGTTATAAGACCTTAGCCTGAAAGGTTATTGCATCCTGGGCCGTCTCCAGTCATCCTGATGAATATCAGGCCACTGGACCCGGATGGCTCAGGAGGAGAAAGTGAGGTTGGTGGCCTTGCATAGCCCTTCCTCACTCAAATCAAAGTCAACTGCAAGTCATGTCATCATCTTGACATCATGGTCCTCTTTGAGAACAAAGGATAAACACAACATTCTCAGGATTCCAGAGTGCAGAGTAATATTGTGTTCTTAGACATTTTTTCCCTAATAAAAGTACCCTTTTGGTCTCTGAGTCCCTCCCTGGGTCCTCAGAGTTAAATGCTTTTTCCCAGGGTACAACATATGATAATTTAGTGACCAGTCTCCTACAGATAGATCCAGGGTTAGGTAGTCACTCATTCAGCATCATTTTAGAGGAACTGTACATAGAGGGACAACTGTCTTCTAGGTCGAGGGGAAGGTAATAACAGTCTATTAGGAAACACACAGACATATACACATAGTTATGTATATCTGTATGCATATATATCACATGAAGGCTTACAAAATGCTTCACAGATATCTCATTTGATCCCTACAGGTAGGCAGTACAGTCTCCACTTTATAGACAGAGAAACTGAGTCTCAAAGAGGTAAAAGTTCAACTTCTCCAAGGTCTCAGACAGAGCCAGAATTCACTTCCAGGTGCTCTGGTTCCTTTTTTTCTTTCTTTTCTTTGGAGTCAATCAGGGTGACATGACTTGCCCACAGTCACACAGCAAGTAAGTGTCTGAGGCTAGATTTGAACTCAGATCCTTCTGATTCCAGGCCGGTGCTTTACTACACCACCTCACTGCTCTCAGGTGCTCTGATTCCAAGTTCAATGATCTTTCCACTGTGTTTCAAGGCTACCTTTCCACTGAGACTCAGATATTTTATCTAAAACACAGATATTTCATCTTAGATACAGATCAATATTATACAAAGATAAATAAGACAAAATCCTTGGTCTCATGAAGTGTATTAGTAGGGGACAAACCCCTAGAACATAAAATAGAATACAGATGTAACCTGTAAACTGGGACCCCTCCATTCTCTGAACTCACATGGACTGCTCTGGATCCAGGGGTTTAACCCCCAAAAGGTCCTTTCTCTTTGCTTCCTTGATCCTTTGCATACTCTGGGAAGCCCTCAAATATATATTGGGTCAGTCAACAAATATTTATTAAGCTTCTACTCTGCACCAGGCACTGTGCTAACTGATGGTGATACAAAGAAAGGCAAAAGACATAACCTCATGGGGAGAACACCACGCAATGAAATTTGTACAAGCAAGCTATGGATAGACTGGGTAAACTGGAAATAATCAGCGATGGGAAGGTGCCAGAATTAACAGGAATCGAGAAATACACGTATCAAGAAATATACAATAATATATTGTATTACATTACATAATAATATAGTCTGTTACATACACAATATAATAATATATTCTATTACATACATAGCATAATATAGTATAATATATGACATAATGTTATAATATACACATAATATATTGTATGCATAATATAATATATTCATGTACAACATATAGCATGATACATAGCACAATGTAATATATGTTATATTACACACATAATATAATATATTATACACACAATATATTACATTCATGCATACTATACTGTAATATAATAATGTGTCATACACATAATATAATAATATAACACATGTATAGCTTACGTATGAATCATATCCAGGAGTTCACAGTGTGAATAATAAAGTCCCTGCTTCCCACACAAGTAACAAATACTGGAAAGGTAGCTTGTATTTCATCCCACAGAAAATTAAGAAAGTACAGAAAACTTGCAGGTTCTCATAAACAGATGCAAAAACCATATGAAGATTTTGCAGCGGCCTATAAATGCCATTTAGAAGTGAACTGACCTTGGCATTCAGGGATGCCATCTTACTGGTGGAAATAATTGTGGGAGCTTGCATGCTGCCACCTGCTCTCCGCAATACCTCCCTCTGAGGAGAGACACCAAAGGTGCTAGTGGGCTGCTCATGTATCAGGAGTGAGGAATAACTGATGGATGTGTTGGCATTATTCTAATCTTAAGAGATAAGCCTCCAGAGAATTGGGTCAATCCTTTATGGAAAGGTGCAGACAAATCTCATGGGATAAGGACTATCCCTACCACATTTTCTCTCCAAAACAGAATATTGAAGTTATTAAGACGGTAGGGAAACAGTTCAGACAAAAAGAGAAATCAACGAGGGAAAGGGAATGATAGGAATCAAGAAAGATTTTCTAGGGGAGGTACTGCTTGAACTGGGCCTCCAAAGGATGAGCTAACAACCAAAGATGAAGGAAGTGGGTAAATGGCAAGATGGATCCAAAGACAGATGAGAGAAACTCAGCCAAGTCACTCCTCTTTGTCAAAAACTTAACTCACTCTCTGTTTCCTTCTGAGTAAAGTACAAATCCCTGTGGTTGGCATTCAAGGCTCTCCATATGTTTCCTTTCTTAGTTCAAAGAAGCCCCCCGTCCTGGCACTTTACCTTCCTATTAAACTGAATTGGGTTTTTTGACCCCCAAATCCAAAGTTGATAAGATAAAAAGCCCCAATATTTCTTTTTAATTAATTAATTAAACAGAACTGGGACAGTAACAGTAACGGCCAAAAACATCTTAATGATGGTTAAAGGATTTTTCAGAGAGCTTGCCTTCCATTCACTCTATTACCTGTCTCTAAAACGTGCTCCCTCCCTCTCTGCTCTCATGGAATTCCCACCCATCCTTCAAAGCTCATCCTCAAAGGCCTCCCTGACCTACAGTGGGTGAAAACTTTCCCCTTTCGATCTCATAAAGTACATTAAGTGAACATCTCTTATGTATTATTTTAGACTATTATGTGTTTCAGTGTTTTGAGAGAGTGTGTTTCCCCACGAGGGCAGAAAATCTATCTGAACTTTGTGTCCCCCTAGTACAGGGGTCTACACAAGGTCTACACAAGGAAGGTGCTGCAATTAAATGTATTTAATTCACTGGATTGCTCAAGCCATCTAATCCAATTCCACAAACATTCATTAATGATAATGATAATAAAGGCTAACATTCACTTATGTGCCAGGCATTGTACTAACCGCTTTTCACAATCATTATCTCATTTGATCCTTACTATATCCCTGGGGGGGTAAGCACTATTATTAGCCCCATTTTACAGATGAGAAAACTGAAGCAAATAGAGGCTAACTGACTTGACAAGGGTTTCACGATCAGATTTGAGCTCGGGTCTAATTTGGTGCTGACTATGTGCCAGGCTGTGTTGAAGGATGCAAAGAGAAAAATAGAAACTGTGCCTGTCCTCAAAGATCTTATGTCCTCTGCCATATTCACTGGTCTTGGGCCCAGGAGAATCGGGCAATTGATAGTAGATGGCTCAGTGCCAGTTTAATGCTCTTTCAAGACAAGAAGCCAACGCAAAGTCAAGTGAGCAGAAACTGAGATTCCTGGGCTCCCCTAAGCCAGAGCACAGAGTTCTCCCAGACTCTTTCACTTTCCCATTCCCTCTAAGACATTGACATGCCCAGGGCTGTGCCCTTCCCTCCTTCCCCCTTGGAGCCCAGCCCTGAAACTTTTACTATTTCTCCACAACCCAAAGTCCTCAGTCCTGCTTTGAATCTTGGAGCTGGCAGGGTCCTCGGAGGTTATCTTCCAACAACCTGTCTGAGCTAAGAGGAGGGATCTGTATTCATGATTCAGAGACAGAAAGGGTAGCAGAGATCATCTCATCTAATCCCCTTATTTACAGCCAAGAAACAGAGCCAGAGAGAGGACTTGCCTAAGGTCCCATGGTTTGACAAAGCTGAGAATTCACATCCAGGTTTCCGGACTCCAATTCTGGTTTTTCCCACTGTACCTTTTCAGTGATGAAGGAACTGTGTGATGCAGGACAGAATGCCCAGCCTGAAGTCAGGAAGAGTTCAAACCTGGCCTCATACACTTCCTAGCTGTGTGACCCTGGATGAGTCACTTAACCCTGTTTCCTTATCTGTAAAATGAGCTGGAGAAGGAAATGGCAAACTGCTCTAGTATTTTGCCAAGAAAACCCCCAACAGGGTTATGAAGAGTCTGACATGACTGAGCAACAGACCTTTCCTGATGACTTTCAAATTCCAGGGGCTTGATTCAATCAGTTTAAAGTCACCCCCAAACAGGAGAACCATACAGTTCACACTACCTCTCTCAGAGAAGGAAGTGAGGCTGGTGACTTTGCACAGCCCTCCCTCACTTAAATCCAATTCACTTGCATGTCATGTCATCGTCTCCCTGATGTCAAGCTTCTCTCTATAACAAAGGATGACCAATGACAATCCACCTCTTCAACTGGGACTCTGCCTTGGAGTTTCTCCATTGTGATAGTGAACACCATTGGCAAACAGATATCTCCCTGTTTTATGCCTCAACTAACGTTTAGGATCAGAAAGCCAATGAGGAAACTGAGGCACACAGTAGATAATTAACTTGCCCAGGGGTTGCATAGCTAGTGTCTGAGATGACGTTTGAACTCAGGTCTTCCTGACTCCAGATCCAGTGCTGTATCCATTGTGCCACTTAGCTACAATGTGATTACTTGTTTGTTCTACCTAATCTAATGCTTTTTATACTCAATAAACACTTGGCACAATGGAATGTCCCATTTTCCTCATCCTCGGTCAGTTGGGAAATGGTAAAGATGTGGTCTATTGTTGGTTATTGATTGTAAAAACCTATTTGCTCTCTGCTAATACCTTTACTAAGGATATCTTAGATTCATGTTTAGATAGCTTTCAAGAAGACTGTGTATAGACAATAATGTCTAAGATTTTTTCTAGGAGTAACAGCCTGTTACAGTTGTTAAAACTAAGGACAATGAAATAGCCTTAGAACCTTATTGAAATGACAGCTATTATTCCACAATTCCCTCCTCTGTGTCTGTGAATAGACAGGAAAAGGGAAAGGAAATTGGGGAAAGAGCAGAGCTCTTCTTATAGCTTCCCTTAATCTTCAAGTAGAGGGATACTCTGGTGGTGTCAGCCAGGGACTTCTGCTCCAAGATGCCTGCAGAGATAGATAATGGGCCTCCTTCATATGCCCCTTCTCCACTACAGCCCAAGTTTACCTGCTCTTTCCCCTTTTGCTGGTTGCCCATGGGCTGCTGGTTCTTGGCTTAGCCCCGCATGACTCTTCTTATTTAGATCCTGAGAAATCTCTAGTTCCTGGATAAGATCCTCCTTTTTATATAAATTCCTCAGGGTAAGTTGAAGTCTCATAAGCAGTGACTTTGATTGCTTCTAAGAAGTGCACAAAAGCCCTATTCATACTTAATTTTTTAAAAATTCAATTGTATTTTATTTTCAGTTCTGAATTTTCTCTCTCCTTCCCCTCCTCTACCCATGGAGAAGGCAAGAACAGCAAACCCATTGCAAAAATGTACAGTCGTACAAAACAAATTTCCCCATTTGCTCTGTCTAAATAGGAAAAAGAAAAGCAAAAAAGAGAAGAAAATGTGATTCAGTAAGCACTCAGAGACACCACTTCTCTCTCTGGAAGTATGTTTCATTATGAGTCCTTTGGAAATGTGGTTGAGTAGTGTGTTGGCCAGTTTCTAAGTCTTTCCAAGTTGATTAATTTTACAACATTGATACTATTTTATAAATTGTTCTGATTCTGTTTACTTCTGTTTGCATTGGTTCATACAAGTCACCCCCTTTATTATTGTTTACAGCACAATAGCATTCCATCACATCCATGTATCATCACTTGTTCAGCCATTTTCCAGTTGATGGGCATCCTCTCTGTTTCCAATTTTTTGCCACTATAAAAAGAGCTGCTATAAATATTTTTGTACATATGGGTCCTTTTCTTCTTTCCTTGATCTATGGGATATAGATTTAGTAGCAGTACTGCTGAGTCAAAGGGTAAGCACAATATAATAGCTTTTTGAGCATGATTTCAAATTGTTTTTCAGCATGGTTCACTACTAACTTTTCCATAATCCCTTCAGCAATTATCCTCTTCATTTTTTTTTGTCATCTTAACAATCTGTTGAATTTGAAGTGGTAGCTCAGAATTGCTTTAATTTTCTCTAATTACTAGAAGCTTAGGGCAAAAAATTTTCTTATAGCTATTTATAGCTCAGATTTCTTCCTCTGAAAACTGTCTGTTCATATCTTTTGACTATCTATTGAAGAGTTGCTCTTATTCTTATAAATTTGACTCAGTACCCTATATATCTTTGAAATGATACCATATCAGAGAAACTTGCTGCAAAGATTTTTCCCAGTTTCCTGCTTTTCTTCTAATTTTAGATACATTGGTTTTGTCTGTGCAAAACCTTTTCAATTTTATTTAATGAAAATTGTCAGTTTTACCTCCTATAAGCCTCTCTGTCTCTTGTTTGGTCATGAACTTTTCCCCCATGCTTGATTAATTTGCTTATGATATCATCCTTTCTGTCAAAATCATGTACCCATTTTGAGCTTGTCTTATATGATGTGAGATGTTAATCTATACCTAGTTTCCGTTAAACTACTTTCTAATTTTCCCAAAAGTTTTAGTTGAATGATAAGTTTCTTGCCCCAATATCTGGGTCTACAAAAACAAAACAAAACAAAAACGAGGTTACTCTGCTTGTTTGGTTCTGTATATTGTGTACAATATACAAACAATTTGAAATTATGCTCAAAAAGCTATTATACTGTGCTTACCCTTTGACCCACAATACTGCTACTAAATCTATGCCCCATGGATCAAGGAAAGAAGAAAAGGACCCATATGTATAAAAATATTTATAGCAGCTCTTTTTATAGTGGCAAAGAATTGGAAACTGAGGGGATGCCTGTCAACTGGGAAATGACTGAATAAGTTATGATATATGGATGTGATGGAATGCTATCGTGCTGTAAAAAATAACAAAGGGGATGACTTTAGACAAAACTGGGGTGACTTGTATGAACCAATGCAAATGGAAGTAAACGGAATCAGAACAATCTATTCCTCTGATCAAACTCTCTATTTCTTACCCAGTACCAAATTGTTTTGATAATTACAGTTTTGCAATACAGTTTGAAATCTGGCACTGCTAGACTTCCTTCCTTTCCATTTTCCCCTTATTGATTCCTTTGGTATCTTTGAATTTTAGTTCCTTCAGATGAATTTTGCTTTTATTTTTTTCTGGCTCTCTAACGTAATCCTTTGTTTGGTTGCTATGGCACTGAATAAGTAAATTAATTTGGGTAGTATGGTCATTTTTATGAGATTAACTTGGCCTACTCATGAGCAATTATTATTTCTTCAATTATTTAGATGCCATTATTTGTGTGAAAAGTATTTTGAAATTGTATTCTTATGTTTGTCTTGGTAGATTTGATAGTTATTGCAGTTATTTTAAATTTGTATTTATTTTAAATTGTAGTTATTTTAATAACTTGTTTTCTGCTGGGTTTGTAGGTAAGAGAGAATACTGATGATTTCTGTGGGTTTGTTTTATATTCTACATACTTTAATTGATAATATATTAAATATATTTGCATTACATCCATATTTATTCTATGTAATATATACATATATTACAACTTTGCTCAAGTTGAGTGTTTTGATTAGTTTTTTAGTTTACTCTCTAGAGTTCTTGGTAAACCATCATATCATTTATAATTTGTTCTTTGACCCATCCATTTCTTTAGGATTAAGTTTTTCATTTCCAATTAATTTTTAATCTGTACTTCAAAGGCCCTTTATTTAATATAATTTTTGTGAAATTTTTTTGGATTGTGGTTGGTAAAAATGCATTTAATATTTCTTCTTTTCTACATTTGTTTGTGCCTTAATACGTGGTAAAATTTTTGTGAAGGTACCATACATAGTTGAGAAATACATATACTCCTTTCTACTTCCATTCAGTATTTTCCAGAGGTCTATCATATCTAACTTTTGTAAAAATTCTTTTTGAGTCATTACCTTCTTTCTTATTTAGTTCTTGGTTAGATTTATCTAGGTTTGTAAGGGGGTAAATTGCACTGAGCGTGTATTCAGGAATCCTATGGGCTCTCTTTCTGCCCTGGCACTTGGTCTATCCTTTTTTTTCATCCCTCAATACCAGACTGCTCCATGTCATCTCATGTACTCATGCACTCCTGGACTACCCTCATACTCAGTATCTCTCTGAGGACCTCTTTATCTGTCTCCTTACATAACCCTAGGATGGGAAAATGACTCACTGTGACTTCTTGATTTTCCTTATCAGAAATCAGTCTGCACATTCTCTAGACTTTGTTAAAGAAGTATGGAGTGGAGATGTGGAGAGGTAGAGGGTAATGACCTATATACTCCAATGCTTCCTCTCACTTACCACGTTGACTTTGCAACCTTTCCCCTAATCAATTCTGATTGGTTGGGACCCTATATACCAGCAATGCTGATTGATTGAATTAAGAAATGTTCTCATTAAACAAAGGCTAATTACTTTCAAGTAGGGGTAGAATATTTACAAGGGCAGCTGGTGGTACAGTGGATAGAGTGCTGGACCTGGAGTCAAGAAGACTCATTTTTCTGAGTTCAAATTTGGCCTCAGACTTTTACTAGCTGTATGACCCTGGGCAAGGTACTTAACCCTGTGTACCTCAGTTTCCTTACCTGTCAAATGAGCTGGAGAAGGCAATGACAAACTACTTTAGCGTCTTTGCCAAGAAAACCCCAACTACAGTCATGAAGGATCAGACATGACTGAAAAAACAACTCAACAATAACAAAAATATTCAATGGAACACCACACATACACACATCTTCAGTATTTTTCCATCTTTCAGATACCTTGTGTATTAGAACCTCAGCATCCTTATGACCAGTGGTATGAGATATGAAATGCAGCATACTCCAAAGAGTTAAAAATGAGTCTCACCTAGAGGTCAAGGGAGAGGCCCATGGTAGATATGGGCTGATTGTAACAAAGAACCAAGGAGAAACACCAAAGAATAAGAATGAAGGACATGGTTAAAGAATGTGCGACAGGAGGAAAAGATGGGCTAGTCACTTGCAGCAAGCTTGGGGACTGAGGGCCAGACAGCCAGAGGGTTGTGTTGGCATCCTCGGTGTGGCCTCAGGAGAAATGGACAAAGGCTTCCAGGGCAGGGACTCTGTGTTGGAATTTAGGGGAATACGTGGCAGAGTAGGCAAGCAAGGATGGTGATCCGTCTATGTTACTGCAAAGGACTTCCTCATTCCTAAAATCACAGATCCATTGAAAGCACTAGAGTATGTGATAAGCTCCATGGATATACATAGGACTGTGCTGGCTAACGAGTCAATTATTATATTTTGGGTGTAAGCATTTACACATCAGAAATTGCAAATGCTACAACCAGGGCTTGATCTGTGTTTGTCCTTCATTCTCAAAGAGGATCAAGACATCAAGATGATGACATAACTTACAGTTGACTTTGATTTGAGTGAGGGAGGGCTGTGCAAGGTCACCAGCCTCACTTTCTCCTTCTGTGCCATTTGGATCCACCAGTATGATATTCACCAGGATGGCTGGAGATGGCCCAGAATGCAATGTGAACCCTGGTCCTTTCAGGCTAAGGTCTTATAGCATTCTCACTTTGAGTGAGATGCACCCATTCAATGAATAGGCTTCTTTAAGTAACTGTGCAAGGGATAACCCATTTAATAAATTTAAAAAAAAATCAAACTGGAAGGAGAAGACCCTCAGGGCTCCTGGGTAAAAGAGAAACAATTACTATTTAGTATTTAAATCCACTTTGTGCTAGGTGGGTAGGGACTTGTCCAATTTATGAGCTCCAGAGTGAATTGGGTCTCAGGCTTGATCTTTGAACAAGAGATGTAGCTAGTAAACCCATAGGAAAAAAGGCAGCTTTTGGGGGTTGAACACTGGAAAAGGAGGAGAGCTGCTACTCACAGGTTGTGTTTTGTTGATTGTCTAGACATAGAAAAGAAAATGATGGAGAAAATGTTAGTACATATTAAACTTTAAAGTGTTTCTTACATGTATTCCTCCCAACACACACCCATACCCTTTGACAGCTGATTGTTATTTACCACCACACTCCTAGATACACAGAGAAAAGTAAGATAGCAATTTCACTCAAATCAACTCAACATGAATTTATTAAGACTCTACTATTAACACAAGGAACTGTACTACTAATAATAGTTAACGTTAAGTCATTCCCCAACTGAGAAATGATCAAAGGATATGAACAGGCAGTTTTCAGATGAAGAAATTAAAGGGGAGGGAGGGGAAAAATTTGGAACTCAAAACCTCGTAAAAGTGAATGTTGAAAACTATCTTTGCATGTAATTGGGAAAAAAATACTATTAAGTGGAAAAAAATAAAATAAAATCCAGCCTCAGACACTTAAAAAAAATAATTAACATTTATCTAGCACTTGAGGTTTGCAAAGTACTTTACAAATGTCTTCTCATTTAATCCTCACAATAACCCTGGGAGGTAAGGGCTGTTATTATCTCCATTTTACAGCTGAGGAAACTGAGGTAGACAGAAGCTAAGTGACTTGCCCAGTGTCATACAGTTAGTAAGTGTCTGATGTTGGATTTGAGTTCAGGTCTTCCTGACTCTAGATCCAATGTTCTACCCACTCCTGCATCTGGTTTCCCTGCCTTCTAGGAGTTTATATTTGACTGAGACACATTCTCTTTTAGTCCTTAATTAATAAAATACTTTACTAATGCTCTTTTTTCCACATCTATTGATGCTTACCAACTCCCATTTTTTCTTCCTTTCCTCAAGTAGAAAGTCTCCTGATTATAGCATATATGTGTTATATATATGTAATATATTTATGTATATGTGTATGTGTATGTATGTGTATATATATATATGTATATATATTCATAAATAATGTAGGCCTGGTTCTGCACCAGTAGCCCACCACCTCTCTCCCAAGCCATGTAGGATGGTCATCAGCCTCAGGCTTTGGAAGCAGGATTGATGATTGTTTTGGTTGGAGGATCATTTCTCATTATTATTGTTTATCACTCTGGTTTTCCCTCTTTATTATTATCCTCTTTGCTTTCTTCTGCTGGTTGTGCTTATTTCACTCTGCCTCAGTTTATACATGTTTTTCATGCTTCTCTGAATCCATCCTTGTTGCTTATTGCTTATAACCCAACAAAATTCCATAGTCTTCATCCAACGCAGTATTTTAAGCTTTTCCCTAATTGATGGGCACCCACTTTTTTGCCTCAGTGAAAAGTGCTGCTGTAAATATTTTTCCATAGATGAGTTCCTTCTCTCTTTCTCTAACCTGACACACATGCTTTATATGGGCAGCACTGAGATATGCTCTAATACATGGAGCCCCAAAGGCCAGGAAGAAGGGATGGGAATGTCTCTGAGTACTTCTTCCTTTAGGAATTTGATAGTGAATATAATAACTCACAGTTTCAGAGCACTTGAAGCTGTTTATAGTGTAGTCTGGGAGAGGCACCACTCTGTCTCAAATAGTTAGCTGGGTGATCTTGGGCAAGCTGAACCCTGGTTTTCTCATTGGAAAAATGAGAGAGTTGATTTTTAAGATCCTCTCTAATTCCATGGTTTTCAACTTCTGTCTACAAGCTGTCAAATGCTAGGACTGATTCCACAAATAGGCCTTTTTGTTGAGATTTAATTCAGTTTGATCCAGTCCCAGGATAGGAATTCTCCCTTGTTTTAGCAGAGAAAAGATGAGAAGGACCTTCCTTTCCCTGGTTAAAGAGCGCCAACTAATAATCACATATCAGGACCAATCAGTTACCAAAGAGAACCAGCGATCTTTCTCTTCACCAATTTACCACTCATGGCCCATAGCCCAGTTCTCCCCTTGCACAGAATGCCCACTGTCAGATGGATGCTAACCCTCATATCCTTCTCTCTGATGGAGGAATTCCAGAGCCCTACTCCACTCTGACTCATGGACCCATGGACTCTGAGCTGTCAACTACCCGCCCTTCCACTGTTCTCTGAATTCCTCAGAGCTTTGCCACCTATCCTTCTAGTTTCCCAGGTAGAGCCCAAGCACTATCTGGTCTTTCCATCTGCCATGGACTGAATGTGACCATGAGCCCTCCTGTAGGTGCTGCCGTTCATAATTAGAGGGTCTTGATTTGTGATTAGGATTCCCAGGGCTTAGCATAGTGCTTGCAAATAGGAGTCATCCCTACAAATGTATTTTGGTTTTTTTCATTCCATGCCATCTCATAATGAGTTAGAGGTATACAGGAGCTGAAAGATGATCTAATCCAGTTCCCTTACTTTAAGAGAAAACTAAAACCCTCTGGGAAATAAGTGATCCTCATTGCTATGGCAACTTGGTGGGATCTGCTGCTGTTGCGGTGGTTTGTCCTTCATTCTTGAAGAGGAGCATGACACCATGGAGGTGATGCCATGACATACAGGTGACTTGGATTACAGCGAGGCAGGGCTGCACAAGGTCACCAGCCTCATTTTCTCCTCTGGAGCCATCTGGGTCTGGACACACATCAGGACAACCGGAGGTGGCTCTGGATGCAGTGGAATCTGTTCAAGCCTGGATGCTTTAGTTCCCCTTGGGGAGTTCAGAGTCAAGATGGGGGGAGTCACAGCCCTCACCCATGGGACAATGGGAGAACAGCAGAAGGCAGTGTATGTATCATTCAGGGCTGGAGCAGGGGGAATTCTAAAACATTACAGGGATTTGGTGAGGGTGGAACAGCTCAGCAGATGCTTTTTGGAGGGGTTTTTTTTTGGAGCATCCTAAGAACAGGCATCTAGTGGCAGTTAGGTGGGGCAGTGGATAGAAGGAAGAAAGGAAATAAGTGTTTATCAAGTCCCTACTATGTGCCAGGCACTATGCTAAGCACTTTACAAATATTATCTCATTGGATCCTCATCATGTGCTGTCCCCTGCAACATCATCTGACTGTGATGGATGTGGAATCTAGAACACCTGAGTTCGAATCCCACCCTAGACCCTTGCTTAGCTGTGTATCCCTGTGCAAGTCATGTATCCTCTCTTTACCTCAGTTTCCTCAGCTGTAAAATGGGAATGAGAGCAGCACCTCCCTCACAGGGCTGTGAGATGGCACTTGTAAAATGCATCACAAACCTTATAGTTCTCTATAAATGCTATCATTACTGTTGTTACTGCTGTCTGAAGAGACCTTAGACATCATTGTGTCCAACTCCTTCATTTTTACAGAGGAGAAAACTGAGACCCAGAAAGGGGAAGTGACTTGTCTAGGGTCACTCCACTGTGAGGCATCCAAGGTGGGATTTGAGTCTAATCTCTTGACCCTGCAATCCAGTTCTCCTCTATACGCTCCCATGCTAGGAAAAGGGGAGGGTCTTCCCTTGTTTATTTGGGAAAGAATGTCATTTTGACCAGCCTCCACCCACCAGCCCCCTTGGTCTCTGGATTTTCCCAGGACCAGCTCCCTGAAGGGAAGAAGAAAGGAGAAGGTTTAGAAAACCAACTGGCTGGCTTAGCTCAGCAGGGGCTTTGGCCACACACACAGGCTGGCAGCCACCCAGCCAGAGAGCGGAGGGGAGTGGAGGGACGAACCAAGCCCAGGGAGATAGCAGGGACTGTCTGCAAACTCACTGAACTGCTTTGCACTGATAGAACTTCTTATTTTTATTTATTTATTTTTGGTCTCTGTTTCCCTCCTTTTTTCACTATCACACTTGCACAACCAAATAATGTTATTATTTTTCTTTTTTACCCCAATTTATCCAGAGGTTTTTTTTTTCCTTCAGGATTTAGGACTCAGAAGGGAATTTGGGAAGTCATCTTGGAATCGAAGGAGTATATACTTAGGACTGAAGGGGAAGTTACAGATCCACATATACTCACTAGCTGTGTGATTCTGGGCACATTGTTCACATCTCTGTGCCTCGGTTTCCCCACCTGTAAAATGAAGAGGTTAGACTTGACCTCCTCTAAGGTCCCTTCCACCTCTAAAGTTATGAGCCTATGTTCCTATGATCTTGACCAATCCCTTCCCCCCATTTACAAACAAGGACCTCAGGCCAAGGGAGTGACTTGTGTACATAGCACATCCAAGATCCGAACCCTGGTCTTTGGCTCTTGTCCATCCCCCAGCCTCCAGATCAGGAGCTACCTACCAGACTGGAGATTCAGGCTCCTGTCATGGGTGGCCTTCCCACCTAGGGAAGATTTGAACTTCATGGTAATCCTAATTCCATCCACTCCGGTTCTCATTTCCATTCAGATGCTGTTTGGTTTTCTTTTCAAATACCAGCAATCAGTGTAATTAAATGTAAGCACAGAGGATCTGAGTTCAAATCCCACTTCCTTTACTACTATCTCTGAGAAATCACTTGGAATCATAGATCACAGGTTTTGAGTGGGGACTGTTCTTTGAGACTACTCATTTTGGAGCAGGGAAAACTATGAGAGGGGATGATTGACACATGAAGGAAGTATCTGAGGCAGGATTTAAACCCAGGTCTCACTCTCTCCCAGTTCAGTGACTATTTATTTTGCCAAGGTTTCTTCTTTGTAGGAGGAGGGGCTTGAACTAACTGACCTCCCAGGAGTTACAATTCTCATTTTATTCATGATTCTACTTTTCCAACCATGCCTCTAATTAGTCTTCTCATATTTGACTCTCCAGCTGAATTAGATAGGTTTCCTCCTTCCATGCCTTTGGTCCCACAAGTCCCCCTACCTACCCTTCTTTCCCCATCTTCCCCTTTCAAAATTCTACCCATCCTTCAAGGTCTGGGTCAAACCCCATCTTCTTCATGAAGGGTCTCTGATCGTTCCCAGCTCTACGCTGAGAAAGCATTTTGTATCTCTCTTATACCCATTCTCTCAGACTCAGTAAATATATATTAGGTACCTACTATGTGCTGGGTACTATGCTAACCCTGAGAATACAAATAAGGCAGAAGACAGTCCCTGTTCTCAAGCTGTTCATCATCTCATGGGAGGACATGCAAACAACGATGTATAAACAAGATCTATTACAAGAGAAAGTGGAAAGTATCAATAGAGGGATGGCACTAGAATTAAGAGGGCATCTGCCTGGGTCCAATCATCCCTTCTAGACTCCAGGTATGTCTTTAGGTGTGGTCTCCCATAGCAGGGCTCCATCTTGGGACTTTCTCACACAAATCTTTTTGGTGCATGCCTCCACACCTGGTCCTTCTTTGGGAACATCTGAAATCAAGTCCACAAAAAAAGGAAAAAGTGCACAGTTCCCATAGAAGCATTCAGGCTAACAAGATGCTAAAAGGTAGGATTTGTTTTATTTTATTTTATTCTTTAAGGGAAAGTAATTACTATTTTTCAACAGTTTTATCTAAAACTTTAATAACGGCATACAAGATTTTGTGAAAATGCTAATAACAGTATTTTAAGGTCTGCAACGCAAGCTTTAGCAGAGGTGATCTCTCTGGAGTGTTCTTTACTAAAAAGCTTTAAAAGGCTGGGGTCACGGCGTCATAGAACTGATGATAAGATTACTGATTTAGAAGTGGAAGGGACCTTCGAGGCCATGGAACAGGATGGGTTTTATTTAATACAGCAGACACTGCAGAGTTGCCATAGTGACGAGGACCGCTTTTTCCCCCAAAGGATGGGAGCTGTTTTGATTGGTTATAGGATCCTGGATTTATGTGTTTTCAGCAAAAGAATAACATTAGATGTGAGCTTAGGTGATGGGTCGAATAATTATTGCTATTTGGTACAAAACAGTACTGATTGTGGAAATAGCTAAGGAGGTAGTGCATTGTATATATATATATATATATGTGTGTGTGAGTTTATATATGGGTGTATAAACACACATGCACAATACATATATACACATACATTTATAATACACATATATGTACATATGCATTATATATGTATACATACACATATAATGCAAATATACTCACACACATTTATAATATACACATATGCACATACATTTATACACATATGTGTATATATGATATATGTAGACCTACAAACATTGATCAAATGTGAAAAACATCAACAATTTATGGTTTTATTTTTTGAAGACTGAGTCCCCCTATCTTGTCCACCTTGGAAATGCAATGACCCCTTATAGCCCCAGCCCCACTTCTGATGGGCACAGGATCTTTGACCTGGTCTGATCTAGGTTGCCTTGTGTCTTCTCCTTTCCCCTTCCAGGGGCTCACCTCATTGTCACCAGAGTTAGTGTGGTCCTCCAATTGGCATCAATTCTACTGCGGCTCACAACTGAGCTTAAGCGATCCATCAGGGAAACTCAAGGCTCTACCTAGCAGGGATTACAGCTGTGTGCTAACACAATGGCTGCAATGGCTGTAAATGATTTTAGTATTGATAATATTCATCAGCAAAGTAGAGATGTCAAGGAGAAATGAAAGTAAGTGTGGTTCATCAAGGAAGATTGGTTGAAGATGATTTTGTAGTAGATTTAAAAGGAAGGAAATCATAGGACCGCAGATTTATAGTTGGAAGGTGCATTGTTGACAATACTGTTGTTAAGTAGTGTCCATCACACTGATATAGTTTGTCATTTCCTTCTCCAGTTCATTTTACAGATAGGAAACTGAGGCAAACAGGATGAAGTGACTTGCCAAGGGTCTAGTGAGAGTCTGAGGCCAGATGTGAATTCAGGAAGATGAACCTTCCTGATTTCAAGCCCAGGGCTCTATCCACTGAGCCATCCAGCTGCCCTGGAAGGGACATTAGTGCTCATCTAGTTCAACTGCCTTATTTTACAAGTGAAGAAACCGAGATCCCAGGGAAACAGATGAAACGACCTGCCCAAAGTTACCCAGGTAGCAAGTAGCAACCCTGGCACCTGGATAGTGCAGTGGATAGAGCAAGGGTCTAGGATCAAAAAAATCTAAGTTCAAATACAGCCTCAGACACTGTGTGACCCTGGATAAGTCAACAGTCCTCAACAGTAAAATGGGGATAATAATAGTACCTACTTCCTAAGGTTCCTGTGAGGATCAAAGGAGATCATATTCACAAAGTGCCTGAAGGTACATAGTAGGCACTTAATAAATGTTTCCTTCCTTCCTCTCTCCCTCCCACCTTCCTTTCTTTCTTTCTTCCTTCCTTCCTAACAGAGTCAGAATTTGAAAACAGGCTCTCTTAGTCCAAATCTATCACTTTTTAAATTGTTTTTCCCCCTTTCAAATGACATTTTTTTCCAATTACATGTAAAGATAATTTTTAACATTCTTTCTTTCTTCATAAAATTTTGAGTTCCAAATTTTCTCCTTCCCTTCCTTCCTAAGACAGTAAGCAATTTGATATAGGCTAGACGTGCAATCATGCAAAACATATTTCTATATGAGTCATGTTGTAAAAGAAGAAATAGGACAAAAAAAAATTTCAAAAACATGAGGTGAAAATGGTCTGGACAATAGGTAGGACATTAAATATTAAAGAATACTAGCAAAATATCAATTTATCCCAGAACAGTTTCTACTTAACACCACTGGAAAAGATGGAAAAAACCAAGATCATAAGAATAATCTTAATAGCTGACATTTAATTAGAGCTTTATGATTTGTGAAGCTCTTTATGTACACCTCTTTCAAACCCCATAACAGTCCTATGAGCTAGGTTCTATTACTATCCCATTTTACAGGTGAGGAAATTGAGGTTGAGAAATGAGGTTCCTTCCTAGAGCCACCCAACTGGGATGGACTGCAGCAGGATTCAAACCTATGTCTTCTTGACCCCAAGTCCTGGACTCTGTCCACTAGACCAGGCTGTTTCTCTTCGAAGTACCTCTGACCCCTCCACACATCTCTCTCAACTCCTACATCCAAACATTCTGAGTATTGTCCATTCTATCATCTCGCAGGCTAATTCTTCCTTTTTCTTCTATTGTCCCCACCATAGGGATAACAGCAATCCTGTGAGAAGGGTAGTGTTGTATGTAATCACACAAAGATCATGCTTGCTCCACGAGGAGGGAGATCCTTCCGGGAGAATCCTGGCAATTGTAAAGGACGTGCGTTGGAGAAACTGGAGCATGCATGGACCTTCTGTGGCAAGTACCAGTTGGACAACTTTGGCGCAGAGGGCTCCCTTTGAGGGACATTGTAAGCATGCACAAAGGCCTGACTCAGTTTAGGTGATACATTTGGTCTTCCTGTATCTTTGAAGGATATATTCCTTTGTGAAAAAAAAAAAAAAAAGCTAATTGATGTTAAGGGATTAAATGGAACTAGGGCACTAGGAACTAAGTCTCTGGCTTTTTGACTGATCTCTTGTGCAGTTTTGGGATGAAAGTAACTTACTGTAGTTTCTCATTGAATTTCTTGATCATTGTTTGGTCTAACTGGAACTTCAGAGGTTTGCTGGAGCAAGTATGTGGGATCTGGGTAATCTGTCTCCATTCAGGTTGCCATCTTGACTGGAGGATATGTGCCCTGAATGAGGAACCAGAAGAACTGATGCCACACTCTGCCTCTGGTACTTAACGACTTTGCAACTTTGGGAAAATTACTTAATTTCACCCATCCTGTATTTTCTTCATCTATAAAATAAGGTGGGGGGGGGGGTTGCAGGGAGGGTTGAGAAGCATCTTGGCATGATGGAGAGATGCCCCGTCCTTCTTCTAACACATATTGACTGTGTGACCATGCCAGGTAACAACCTCTCAGTGCCCTGGGCACAGATAAGTTAGAGATAAAGTGCCAGATGTGCATTGGTAGAGGGAGTTACCATATCGGGAGACCCTAGCACTATTTCCCCAACTCTGGACACAGTGAATTACACAAGAGTAGGTACTTCATAAATGTTGGTTGAATTAAATCATGTATGAAACAAAGCATATAGATTTTTCCCCAGGCCCTGCACTTCCCAGATTTAGAGCTAGAAAGGACCTTAGAGGGGAGACAAAGAACTCTAGGCCCGGAGAGGATAAGTCATTTTTTTGAGATCATACAGGTAAGTAGTAGATCTCAGAGTCAAACACAAGACCGCTGGATCCAAATATTTCCTACCAGACCAGATGACCTCTAAAAATGACTTCATTCTTAAGAACTAGCATCCTGTCTTATATTTCTCTTTGTCCCTATGGTTCCCAGTGTAGAGCTAGACTAGGCATTGCAAATTCTTAGTAAGTGCTTGTGGGTTGATTGGTTTGGTGAAAAAGATGCTTTGAAATTTTTAGATGGTTAGTGAATATGGAGATCATACAAGGAGAATATTAAAAAAAGGAAATAAGCACTTATTATTTATACTTTTACAAATATTATCTCATTTGATCTTCGAGACAGGTACTATTTTCATCATTTCCATTTTACAGTTGAAGAAATTGAGACAGGCAGAGGTGAAGTGACTAGTTTCAGGCTTGACTTGATAGCAGATACTGATGATTCCAGATCCATATCTATCTGGCTCTATATCCACTGCACCACCCTGTTGCTTCTGTGTACCTTTGTTTGAGTATTGGATTCTATTTTTTTCTAGCTCTAAAAATAATTTTTTGATAGTTCAATTGGTATGACATTGAATAAGAAGATTAATTTTGGTAGAATTGTCATTCTTATTATATTGTCTTGACCTACCCATAAGCAATTGATATTTTCCCAATTGTTTAGATCTGATTTTATTTTTGTGAAAAAAGATTTTATTTTTGCGTGTTTTGTAATTGTGTTCATATAGTTCCTAGGTTTGTCTTGGTATTTTATATTGTTGACAGTTGTTTTAAATGGAATTTCTCTTTCTATTTCGTCCTACTGGACTTTTTGGTAATATATAGAAATGCTGATGATTTGTCTGGGTTTATTTTGTATCCTGCAACTTTGGTAAAGTTATTCATTCTTTCAACTAGTTTTTTAGTTGATTCTCTAGGATTCTCTAAGTGTACCATCATATCATATGCAAAGAGCAATGATTTTGTTTCCTCATTACCGATTCTAATTCATTCAATTTATTTTTCTTCTCTTATAGCTAAAGCTAACATTTCTAGTACAATATTAAATAACAGAGGTGACAATGGGCATCCTTGCTTCACCCCTAATTGTATTAGGAAGACTTTGAGATTATCCCCATTACAGATAATGATTGCTGATGGTTTTAGACAAATAGTATTTATCATTCTAAGATGAACTCCATTTATTCCTATGCTCTCTACTATTTTCAGTAGGAATGGGTGTTGTATCTTGCTAAAGGCTTTTTCCCCATCTGTTGAGATAATCATGATTTCTATTGGTTTTATTATTGATGTGGTCAATTATGCTGATGGTTTTCCTATTTTTAATTTTATTTAAATTTTTATTTATTTTTTAAAAAATTTTGGTCTATATTTTTCTTTCTCTATTTTTGCTCTTCATGATTTAGGTATCAGCATCATAGTTGTAGTATAAAAGGGATATGCTAGGATTCCTTTTTGGCCTATATTTTGAAATAGTTTATATAGTATTGGGACTAATTGTTCTTTAAATGTTTGCTAAAATTTGTTTGTGAACCCATTTGGCACTGGAGATTTTTTCTTAGGGACTTCATTGATGGCTTGTTCAATTTCTTTTTCTAAAATAGAGTTATTTAAGTATCCTATTTCCTCTTCTGTTAATCTGAACAATTTATATTTTTGTAAATATTCATCCATTTCACTTAGATTCTCAGATTTGTCGGCAAACAATTGAACAATTGAAATTGCTCCTGATAATTGCTTTAATTTCATCTTCACTGGTGGTAAATTCACCCTTTTCATTTCTGATACTGGTAATTTGGTTTTCTTCTTTCTTTTTTTTAAAATCAAATTAGCCAATGGTTTATCTATTTTACTGTGGATTTTTTTTTCTGAAACCAGTTCCTAGTTTTATTTATTAGTTGAATAGTTTTTGTACTTTCAATTTTAATAATTTCTCCTTTGATTTTCAGGATTTTCAATTTGGTGTTTAATTGGGTATTTTTAATGTCTTTTTCTAGTTTTTCCATTGCATTCCTAATTCATTGATCTGCTCTTCCTCTATTTTATTGATGTGTTTAGAGATATAAATTTTCCCCCTAAGAATTGCTTTGGCTGCATCATGGCTGTTATTCTCTTTGATGATGAGTATTTAATTCTAAACCTGTGATGTACATCTTCCATTACCCCCAGCTCTCCAACTCAGCATACCCAGAGGTTTCCCTTGCCTGACATTATTTCAGTTGGTAGGTTGGGATGAAGCCAGGATGTGGAATAAGAGTATCTGGGTTGGAATCCCAGCTTGGCTGTTCATTACCTAGAACTTTCAATCATAGACCAAGAATGGGAAGGGTTTTTAGAGATCATCCAAGCCCTTCCTTTTTCAGACAAGGAACTGAGGCCCTGATAGGACAAAGCTCATGCAGATTCTAAGTAACAGAGACAGAATTCAAACCCAAGGGTCCAGTTCACCACACCACACTGTATGACTGAACCACAGATTCCTCCTCTGTAAAATGGGGAGCCTGTACCAGCTGATCTCTAAGGTCTCCTCCAGCCTGAAATTCCATGTTTAATTACCACTGGCTTCCATGGCAATGGGTTCCTCCATCTGCTGAAAGTTCTCCCAGGTTAATGATTTTCTTTCCTGCTGGAGTTTCCTCGGGCAGGCCAGTTCCCTCCCTTTCCCTCCTGAACTTTTGATCTCAGAGCTGGTATGCTAAGGTGGGGCTCCCCATCTGCCTTGAGGCATCAGAGAAAACTTGGCCCATCTGCTCTCTCCCCTTCTTTATCAGCCTCCCACCACTTGCTCTGGCTCTGAGAGATATTAGGGAACACCCCCGATGCTTGGAGACCTGGGGAGGACACCCTGCTCCCACTAAGTAACACTGCCTTCCTTCCCCCTCCCACCAGGTGAGGCCCTGGAAAAAAAAAACAAAATTTATTTAACTGGAACCCCCCAAGTACAGAGATCATTTGCATGAAATTTGCGTAGGCTTGCATGGGGAGGGGGGTAGTTTCATTTAAAATTAAAACGAAGGGTTCCCAAAAAACCTTCCCTGTGCTCTCCCACACCGGCCCCCTCCCAGGCCCTGCTGCTCAGGTCTGGGCTGGCTTGGGCTGGAAGGAGCCAGGAATTTAGTCTGAAGGGACTTTGGAATTCAACCCACACCTTTTATAGTTGAGGAAATTAGATCAGTCCCAAGGGCCCTTTATCCTTCCAGGGATCTCCTCCTTCCCCCTAGTCCGAGGCTGGATGGTAGCTTGTGGGAGCAGGAATTCCTCTAAAGGGAGGTGTCTGAAGTGGCTTCTGAGAGTCTTTTGCGTCTCTGACCCTGTAGATGAGGGTATTTAGATATGTGCATGTCTGCTGGTTAAGTGTCCCTGAGTGAAGGCATAGCCCCTTCATTTGGGTTACAAAACTCTCCTAATAAGAGACTGAGAGTTTGAAGCCATACTCTTCATTTAAAGACGAGGAAACTGAGGGTCAGGGAAATTAAGGGATTTAGTAGCTAAGTATCTGAGTTGGGATTGGAACCAGGTCTTCCTGACCCCAAAGTCCAATGTATCATCCCACCAACACTACCTTGTGGACCTGATTCTGTGCCCAGATCTGCTGCAGGGGAAAGGAGAAGAGAACCAACCTTTATCTTCACAGAGATAAGGAAGTGGGCATAGACATTAACTAAGCTGCCACAAAGTCCCTCGGCTAGCAGAGATTAGATTTAAGTTTAGGTTCCCTGAATAAATCTGGGGTTTATGGGACTAATTCCAGAAACTATAAACTCCTTGAGGGAAAGAACAGTCTCACTTTTGCCTCTGTATCCTCCTAGCACCCAGCAAGTACATGGCACATCTTAGAAATGCTTATGATATGAACTGATGCTGAGTGAAAGGAGCAGAACCAGGAGAACTTTGTACACAGCAACAACCACAGTATGGGAGGAATTTTTCTGGTAGACTTAGTCCTTCATAGCAAAGCCAGGACCTAAAAAACTCCCAATGGACTTTTGAGGCAAAATGCCTTCCACATCCAGAGAAAGAACTATGGAATTGGATCACAGAATGAAGCAGACCATTTACTTTTGTATTATGTTTTGTTTTGTTATGTTTTATGGTTTCTCCCATTCATTTTAATTCTTCTATCCAACATGAATAAGACGGAAATGTTTAAAAAAATATTTAAAATTTAAATTTAAAATCAAAAATATTTTTTAAAAAATGTTTAAAAAAAAATGAAGAAAGAAATGTGGATTTCTTGATTTCTCCCTGTGGCCCCTGAGACATTTGGCCTCCACAGCACCCATGACTGTGGTCCAGTCAGTGGGGGTGGTTGAGTTCAAGTTCTAACTCTGAGACCCTTGACAATCCCTCTAGGCATGTGTGGTTGGGACCTTTATGGGCCCTGAATCTTCCAGCTTTTAGCTTTTTCCTGGGCTCTTATCTAATCCAAAGGTATGCTTTCTGTCATCAGAATTCATAATTAAATGGAATAGTTGTGCCCCTAAGATTTTAATCTCTTGGCCTTGTCATCGGGAGCATGCAAGGATTACTCCTTTGCGCCTTGGAGAGTTTGAACTTTTGAATTCTGTTTATTCTCCTTGGCCTGGTTCTCACAAATGCACTCAGATCACTTTCTAGGGAAGCTTTTATCCATCACCCTACTTTCAAAGTCTCCTGGGGAAAGTCAGCAAGCATTTAGTGCCAGTGAGGGCTATCTCCAGTCGTCCTGATCTATATCTGGACACTGGACCCAGATGGCTCCGGAGGAGAGTGAGGTTGATGACTTTGCACAGTCCTATCTCACTTAAATCCAATTCACTTGCAAGCCATGGAATCACCTTTCTGATGTCATGGTCCTCTTCGAGAATGAAGGACAAACAGGCCTTGTGCTAAGCCTTAGGGATATAAAGAGCAAAAACCAGTACCTACTCTCGTCTATGCCACATGCAAACAACTCTGTACAAACAAGGTATAGACAGGAAACATCGCACATAATCAATAGGGGGAAGGCACTAAGAAGGGAGACTGAGAAAGGCTTGTAGCAGGAGGTGAGACTTTAGCTGAGACTTGAAGGAAGCCAGGGAAGCCAGGAGGTGATGAGGAGGAGGAGTATTCCAGGCTCAGGGGATTGCCATCAGTGATGGAGCCATACAGCTATCATGGTGGTCACTCTCTCCTTACTTTTCCAGGCTACAATGATCTCTCCCTCTGCTGAATTCTCCTGCAACCTAATATGTGAACACCTCAATTAACACTTACCTTCCGTGCCTAATACCTACCATGGACTCTCTGCACAGAGTAGGTGTTTGTGGTCACAAATGCTGATTTAGCTGTGGCTATGGTTAGCTGTGGAAGGCTTTATGAGGCAGCTAGAGGGTGTGTTGGATAGAGGGAAGAAATTAGAATCAGGAAGACCTGAGTTTGAATCCTACGCCAGATTGTCAACTAACTTTGTGACCCTGGAAATGTCATATAACCTCTCTTGGCCTCAGTTTCTTCATCTGTAAAAAGGGGATAATAATAGCATCTGCTCACAGGGCTTGACACAGTAAAGCCCTCTGAAAATCTTAGTTATAGAAATCCTTCTGGAAATTGCAGTCTATCTACCTTATGTTACACTTGACAAATGGGCATCTAGTTTTTGTTGGAAAACCTCCCATGGCCTGGGTTTGGATTTCACCTCTGTTACTCGGAGACCTTGGACATGTCACTCAACATCCCCTGGGTCTCAGTTTCCTTATCCACATAAAAAAGAGAATAGGAATAGAAGACCTGATGGTCCCTTCCACCTCTGAATCTCTGGTTCCAGGATTCTGGGATCCCTCCTCTCAGCAGGGGGTTCATTCCACTTTAGTTAGGAAACTTTTCCATAAATCAGGACTATATTCGCCTCTGTACAGCTTCTGCCATTATAGAAAATTACATTTCTATAATCTTTCAGGAGAGCAATCATTTCCTTCTCATCAAAGGGTTTGTAATAAATGTTTGTTGTGTGGAGATAAATCAAAAATCGAATTTAGGCTTAAACCAAGGCTTGAAGGCCGATAAGCGAGCACCTTGTTGTAGCCTCATGTACAAAATAGAAATCTCTGGTACTTGGGATGCTTTGTTGGGGAGCAGCTTCCTGCAGACCGGAAGACCTGAGTCTGTATCCCTGCTTTGATATATGCTAGTATAATATACCTGGGCCTCACTCTCCTCATCTGTACAATGAGTATGATAATCCTTGTTGACTGGGCTTAAAGAGATGTGAGTTGTTAGTGGTAGCACTAGGTATTGTTCATGCTGAGAAGCTGGAGAGGACTTTGTCAGAGGTAAAGCATCCCTTGGCCCAATGCAGGCGCTCCCCCTGGTGTCCGGAGAAAGACTGGCATGGAGGCTTCTCCCTAGAGGAAGGAGCAGTGGTTCCCCCCTCCCTACCCCACTATAAAGACCCCTTTTTAAGGTGCAAAAATGTTGGCAACCCCCACATACGAGGATAGTTGCACTCCCCGGCACAGTTTCCTGGACTATGCATTTAGGGCTGTGTTTGTATGGGCTTTGCCCCATGCCTGGAGTGTCCTCCCCTCTCCCCTCCACTTTATTCTCCCATTGGTCCCAGTTCCAGCCTCCTTCTCAGGGAAGCTTTTCCCTGGTGCCCACACCCAGATCCCTTCACACTCTCCCTCTGTCAGTGACATCACTTTACTTATCTGTGCACACATTAGAGCCTCAAAAGCAACGGGAGCTCTTTGATGACAGAAACTTTTCTTTTTCTATACATGGTGCCTTTCAAGTGGTAAGCATTTAATGTGATCAATGCAGAGTTTGAAAAGATCTTTGTTGTTGCCTTGTGGTTTTCAGGTCATGGTGACCCCTTTTTGAAAGGACCTTAGAGGTGAGCTAATCCAACGGGTTCATTTTGTAGATGTAGAAATAGAATCTCCAGGAGCTTAAGATCATAGGCTCATATATTTAAGGCTGGAAAGGGTCTGGGAGGCCATAGTGCAACACATTCATTTTACTGCTGTGGAAACTAAGATCTAGAGGTTAAGTGACTTGCCCAAGATCACATAGATTAATAAATGGCAGGGCCAAGATCTGAACCCAAGTGTAAGAAGGGGATTGAAATCATGCCATTTGTCTCTGGGGCTTTAATAGGATAAAACTCTTTTTGATTGAGTCAAATAATTAGAACCAAGGGACAACGGAGCTGTCTACTTTAAATCAAAGTCACCGTGTGAAAGACGGAACAGGGACTAAAACAATTTGTATAAAAGGGAAGACCATTCTTCGAATAGGGGGAAGGGAACTTGAGGGTCTGAAAGGGAGAAGATGGAGAAAGCATGGAGCAAAGAAGATCTGAGCTTCAGAAAGTCAAGTCAAGTCAAGTCAAGAAGCATTTATTAAACACTTTCTGTGTCAAGCATTGTGCTAAACACTGGTATACAAAGAAAGGCAAAAACATTCCCTGTTCTCAAGGACTCACAGTCTAGGGACAGAAGCAACATGCAAAAATTTATTCACAAATAAAAACATACATTATATAAAATATATGCAAATATTGTTATATGATTATAATATGTATTAATATATAAATTATATATTATAATATATTAATATATGTTTTGTAAATCATATACATATGTGTATGTTACACACATATATGATAAACCAGAAATTATCACAGAGGAAAGGCATTAGCATCACTTTTCATCACTACCCAGTGGCTGCCCACTTGGTCTCCATCATTTTCTCCAGAAACTCAACTTCCTGTAAGATTGATTGTTTGTGTTCGTCCTTCGGTGCCGAAGAGGACCATGCCATCAGAGAAATGATGACTTGACTTGCACTTGACTTTGTTTTGAGTGAGGGAGGGCTGTGCAAGATCAACTCTGAAATTCACACCTCCTCAGCAGCCCATCTTTAGTGTCCATCCCTCCCTCCCTGTGGTTGGAGAGGGTGAAGAGTGGACATTGGGGAGCTCTTCCCTGAATCTCTGCTTGAGGAAAGGGTCCAGGGCAGACACCTCATCATTTCTCCCCTGGCTGCAGTAGAACTTTATAACGCCCTTGGTGGGGTACCTTCCCTTCCTACCCTCTCCCTGTTTTCAGCTGCTTTCCAGATGTTGTCTTCCCTATTAGATAGGGAACTCCTTGAGGACAGAAACTGCCTTTTGCCTTTCTTTGTAGCATCAGTGCCTGGCACACTGTAAGTGCTCAATACATGATTTATTGACTGAGCAGCATTTAGGGAATCTGAGAAAGACTTCTTGAAGAAGGTAGGGTTTTACCCAAGATTTGAAGTAACCTAGAGAAGGCAGGAGACAGAAAAGAGGAGGGAGAGAGTTCTCGGCATGGCAGATAGTCAATGAAAATCCTCAGAGCTGGAGGAAAAGAGTGTCCTGTTTGAGAAGGAAAGCCAGGAAGCCAGTGTTATTGGATTGCAGAGTATATGGAGAGGAGTAAGGTGTAAGATTAGGAAGGATGTGGATTTATGAAGTCTTTAAAAGCCAAGTAGGATTTTCTATTTGATTCCAGGGGTTATAAGGAGCTATGGGAGTTTATTAAATAGAAAGGTAACATGGTCAGATTTGTGTGTTAACAAAGATCAGTTTGACAGTTGAGAGAAGGCAGATTGAAGCAGGGAAAGACTTGAGGCAGAGAGACCAACCAGAAAGCTATAGTAATAATCCAGATCTGAAGTGACAAAGGCATGGACCAAGGTGGTGACAGTCAGAGGAGAGAAAAGGCAGTTTACTACAGAAGTTATAAAGGTGGAAACAACAGAACTTGGCAGCAGATTGGATCGGGTAATGACACATGGTTTTGTGAGACTGGGTTCCTGGGAAGATAGTGGAGTCCCAACAGTAATAAAAGAATTGGGAAGAGGAAAGGATTTGGGGGGAGAGAGAACAAATTCAGTCCTGGACAAGTTGAGTTTGAGGTGTCTACCATATAGTTCAAGATGTCCAATAGGCATTAGAGATGCTGTTAGTAGGGAAGTGGGAGATATTAAGGAAGGTCAATTATTTTTTATTTTAATTTAATTTAATTTTTGTTACATTTTAAGTTCCAAACTGTCTCCCTCCCTCCCCACCTCACACCTCACACACACAGAGGTCATTTCACTCACACACATATGTAAGTGTGTATGTACATGTAATACCATATTGTACATACTTCTATTTATCAATTCTTTCTCTGGAGATGGATAGCATATTCCTTCATAAATCCTTTGTAACTCATTTGAGTATTTATAATACTCAGAGTAACTTAGTTGCTCACAGTTATTCTTTGGACAATATTGCTGTGTCTGTATGCAACATTCTCTTGATTCTGATCATTTCAATCTACATTATTTCATGCCTGTCTTTCCAGGTTTTTCTAAAATCAACCAGCTCATCATTTCTTACAGCACAGTAGTATTATATCACAATCATCTACCACAATTTGTTCTATCATTCCCCAGTTGATGGGTCTCCCCTCAATTTCCAGTTTTTGCCATCACAAGGAGAGCTGCTAGAAATATTTTAGAATATATAGATCTTTTCCTTTTCCTGATCACCTGGAGAAACAAACCTAATAGTAGTATTGCTGGGTCAAATGGTGTACACAGTTTTATAACTCCTTGGACATAATTCCAGATTATTCTTCAGAATGGTTGGGTTAGTTCACAGTTCCACTAACAATGAATAAAAGTCCCAATTTTTCCACATCCACTCCGACATTTGTCATTTTCCCCTTCTGTCATTTTAGCCAATCTGATAGGTATGAAGCGGGCGTTGATTCCGTAATGCTCTCAGAGAGGATACAGGGAAAGGTCAGCTCTTTCCCCATTTCCCCAATACCTGTGTATTCACAAACATTACAATATGATCTGCAATTTTGTTACCCAAATGTTTTCCAGTAAACTAAATTTTACCTCAGTCTGGGCTTAAATAGTTATAAATGTAAGGTCAGTCAGAGAATCCAATTTCTACCAGCATGCTAGGAATTTTCCTCATTGAGGGCTTGAGATGATTTTTTCAGAATTTTTCATCTAAAATAAAATTTAAAATTCCTAAGGTTGAAGAGGAGATAACCTCTTGAGAATGAGGGGAACATTTTATTGTCCCCCAGGTGAGCTCATTATTTGCAAACTTCTTTGGGTTCTCAGCCTAACCTTTCATTTATATCTATCGTTAGTTAAACCCTCATCTCTTTGTGGTTGAGGCAAAAGTTTAGGTAACAAAACAACAAATTTTATTATGGTGTCTGGGAATAAACAGGCTTTGGGGGGGAAGCTGGAGAAAGCTGATCTTTCCTTGAGATTTCCCTCCCTCTGAAATGTTTGTAGAACTAAAGATTCTCCTCAAAGTTTGTTTGTTTGTTTGTTGTGATCCTGTTCTGTTTGGCACAATCCAGACATTCCCTTGCTCCCTGTGCAGTCCACTCTCAGGAGTCCAGATACGTACAATCTCCTCTCCATCCCGATTCTCTTTCTTCTGAGATAACTTCTCCCTCCTATGCAAATTGCTTAGGGTATGATCCAGTCTCTCACAAAGTGGCTTTGATTGATTCTGTTGGTATACAGGCCCTGTTTATACTCAGTTGCTCTCATCTAAATCAGTCAAAAGGTGCACCAGGGCTAAAAGGGTTAGTTTTAACCCCATCTTTATAACAAGTCATCTGTCTCCTAAGCCAGAGCTCTGTCCCTTGAAGGAAGCTGTCTCCTCTTGAACTGAATTGAGTGGTATCTGCTGCTTGAGAATATATAGAACATGCCACATCATCAACTACTACGAATTCAGTAAAACTTTTAAATGAACTGATATGTTGTTGGCTAACATACTTTTGAAAAAAAGTCCAACATCTGCGTAGGTGACAGAGTATTTATTTAGCAACTAGAAGGTGTGTTTGTTTATTTGACTAACAGGCTGAGATGGTTGGGCCTGTTTTACAGCTTCTAATGTCTCAAGTCTGGCTAAACTAAAGGAAGTTTCCACCTTAGAAGTGCTGTTTGGTTTTGATATTTTCATGTAAGAGCGCAGAAAATCCAAATGGATTCACAGACTCCTTCCAGAGAGTTTCAGCTAGGTGGTGCAAAGCAGAGTTCTGGCCCTGGAGTCAGAAGGATCTGAGTTTAAATCAAGTCTCAGACACTTACTAGCTATATCACCCTGGGCAAGTCATTTAATCCTGTTAGTTTCAGTTTCCTCATCTGTCAAATGAGCTAGAGAAGGAAATGGCAAACTACTCCAGCATTTCTGCCAAGAAAATCCCAAATGAAGTCACAAAGAGTCAATCAAAAAACACTCAGGGGGTACTGAGAAAGGCATCTTATAGGAGATGGGTCTTCAGCTGAGATGTGAAGAAAGTCAGGGAAAGCAGGAAGTGAAGAAGAGAGTGACTCAGTCTTCACCCTTGTTCAGTCATTTCAGTTGTGTCTGACTCTTAGTGGCCCCATTTGGGGCTTTCTTGGCAATGATATTCGAGTGGTTTGCCTTTTCCTTCTCTAGCTCATTTGACAGAGGAGGAAACTGAAGTAAACAGGGCTAAGTGACTTCTCCAGGGTCACCCAGCTAATAAGTGTCTGAGGATAGATTTGAACTCAGGAAGATGAGTCTCTAGTCCAGTACCCTATCCACTGTGTCATAACTGCTCCAGGCCTGTTCAATATTTTTGATTAATGACTTAGGTAAAAGCACAGACAGCATGATTATCAGATTTTCAGGTCATAATAATAATAGCTAATCTCTATGTAGTACTCTAAGGATCTCATTTGATCCAAAAGAGGGTAGTTAATGCATTAGGTAACAGAATCCCAGCAGGCTGCAACAGTGGGCTAAATCTAACAAGAAGAAATTTAGTAAGATTCTTAAATTTCTGAAGTTCTGTACATTTTTAAAAAAATCAAATACAGAAACTATCTATAGTCATATAAAAATGCTTTAAATCACTACTGATTAGAGAAATGCAAATTAAAATAACCCTGAGGTACCAGATTGGCTGATATGGCAAAAAGAAAATGACAAATGTTGGTGAAGATGTGGGAAAATTGAGACACTAATGCATTGCTGGTAGAGTTGTGAACTGATCCAAACATTCTGGCAATCAAACTGTGCTCTTCATGACCCTTTTTTGGATTTTCTTGGCAAAGATATGGGAGAGGTTTGTCATTTCCTTCTCCAGCTCATTTGACAGAGGAGGTAACTGAAGCAAACAGGGTTAAGTGACTTGCTGAGGGTCACATAGCTAGTAAGTGTCTGGGCTAGAACAGAACTCAGGAAGCTGGTTCCAGGCCTGGTGCTCTATCCACTGCACCAACTAGGTACCCTGGGATGGAACAGTCAATCACATTAACTAGCAGGGTGATCCCCCCCAAAACCTGGAAAGATTTACATGAATTATCGCAGAGTGAAGGGAGAACCACCAGAAGAGCACAGAAGGCAGTAACAGCAACATTGTAGCAAGATCAGCTGGGACAATTCCAAAGGACTCAGTATGAAAAGTGCAGTCCACCTCCAGACAAACAGCGGGTGGGGTCCGAATGCAGATCTAAGCATTCTGTTTTTCATTGTATTTTTTCCGGGTTTTTTTTTTTTTTTTGGTGGGGGTTCTGTTTTCTTTCACAACATGACTAATATGGGAATGTTTTGCACGACTGCACAGGTATGACCCAGATCACGTTGTTTACCGTCTCAGAAAGGGGGGGAGAAGGAAGAAGGGAGAGAATTCAGGGCTCAAAATTGTAAAATTCCTAATTACTGGTTTTACCTGTCACTGGAAAAAATCAAATGATATTCAAGAAAAAGACCCAAGTCCAGGATGACTGAGAAGCAATACGATAGGGCTGATAATTCACCCAAGTGTGACCACATTTTCCGTGCCCAAAGTGGGCAGAGTCCTTGCCCTCCGGGGGCTTAGATGGAACAAGGCAGGGGCAGAAACACTGACATTTGGAAGAGGAGCAGGGTCCGGGAGGGCGCCAGACCCCTGCACTTCTGTCTGGAAGGCCAAGGCTGCCACGCTGCACGTGGACTGAGACCTGGAGAAGAAAGGTCCCGCCACAGTGGGAGGCAGGGGCAGGACATAAACAGAGGCTCTCTCTGCCCAGAGATGGGGGTTGGGGAGGGATCAGAGAGCACAGGAGCTCGGGGTTTGGGGAGCCACGTGGAGCCCTGCGGAGTGTGCTTTGATTCTAGGGTACTAGGGAGCCAACGCAGGACTGGGAACTGGAAGGGAAGTGGTCAGATTCAGGACTAGGACGACACTCTGTGGCCCAAGCCTTAGCTCTAAGCTCCTCCCCTCCTACCTTTGCAGCCCCGCCCCCACACTCGCGCAGTCCCTTTAAAGTTCTCGCTGGCTCCGCCCCCGCATCGTCGTGCGTGCTCGTGCTCGAGGCCAACGACGAGCCGTGCATACGCGCTGACGTAAGCGTCTCCGTCGAGCCCCGGCTCTGCCGCGTCAGGGGCTTGGCCCCCCCGAACCTGCCCAGCCCGGTAAGAGGGGTGAGGGCGGTAGAGCCTCTCCCAGATGGCATAGGGGACCCTTGGGGAGCGGTTTGATGAGGAGGGGAACGGGTGGAGGAGGCTGTCCTGAGAAAGATCACCCCGCGCCTGGCCCGTTGTAGGACAGGGACCACAGGGACCACAGCGACCAGCATGCACTTGTTGCCGAGCGGCGCATGCGCGGAAGTGACGCCGAAGGCGCCCGCGGCTCCAGCCAGTGCAGGCCAGGGGAGGGCGGGGCCTGGTGGCCATGAGGATCAGCTGACCCGGGAAGCCCCACCCCGAGTCTTGCTGGCCGTTCCCCTGCGGCCGTGCGTCTTTGATCGCCAAGGCCGCAGGATTCTGTTTTCAGAGCTGGAAGGGCCCTCAGAGGCCATGTGGCCTCCACCTGGCAGTGTACAGATGAAGAAACAGGCCCAGCGAGGGCGAGGCGCGCACGTGGGCAGAAACTGACGGATGGGATTCGAACCCAGGGCCTCAGGTTCCCGAGTCCGAGCCCGGAGCGCTAGCGGGGAGCGGGCAGCCCACCCCACTTTGGGGAGGGCTCAGGCCTCATAATCGATCATTACAAAAGTAGCAGAGGTGGCCGTATTTGGCCTGCGATGCTGCCACCACCCGCTCTTAGCGTGGCAGGCGGAGGTTCGGTGACTGGCCCAGGGTCACACAGCTAGGGCATGAGGCCAGGTCTCCCGGACCCCATCCCCCAGAGGACAGGGAACCCTGAGTGACTGCTTTCTGGATTTAGTCGTCGGACTGGTTCCCAACACACCAGCCCGCATCTCCATCTTCTTCTCCAGAATCGCATGAAGCCCTTGACCTGGGCGGGAGATGAACACATTGCCCCTTTCTCCTTTGTCCGAAGCAGGGAGGGACCTGCTGGCTCGTGGCTTAGGTGGCTTATGTTAGCTGTGTCCGTCGCCTCCTGCCCCTTTCCCTTTAGGCTTAGCTCTGCTTAAGGGGAGCCTTTCTTGATTCCTCCTTTCCTTCTCCCTCATTTGTGTAAATTTGAATCAGATTCCTATATAGGAGACATTTAGCAGAGGAATTCACCGTAAAGATGTTTTCCCCCATGTACCTGGCTTGCTTCTAATTTTGGCTAAATTGATTTGATTTGTGCAAAACCTTTTTAATTTTATATAATGAAAATCGTCCATTTTACTTCTTGTGTAGTTCAAGGATTCTTTCCCTGGGGTTCACAGACCTGAGGGTTCAGCGAACTTGTATAGGGAGAAAAGCTACATCTTTATTTGGTTTCCTTTGTAATGCCATATTTTATCCATTTAAAAAAATAATTCTGATGAGTCCGTGGGTTACACTCAACAGCAAAGGGTTTCATAATTCAGAAAAAAGGTTAAACCCTTCATCTCATTGACCCCTCTTTCTTTTTAAACATCACAGCATTCTTGATAGGCTGCTCACCCCTTTCTGTTCTCCCTCACTTGCCCCTAAATTGAACTCTTCTTTGTAACAAACAAAACAGTTCAACAAAAATAGCCAATATAGTGACTGTGTCCCAGAAACAAACCCTCATTGTAACCAAGAAACAATTTAGCCAAAATAAGTGGGTGACTTTGTGTCAGGATACACGCCCCATCCATCCTCATAATGCCTGAAAAAAGAGGGATGAGTGTTGTTCCCTCTCTGTCATCCAGAACTGGTTTTTCAGTATAACCAGGCTAACTTGTGGTTCCCTTTTAAATTGACCTCCCAGCTCTCTTGTTTCTCTGATAAGGGAATCGAGCCTAAGCGAGCCCCATCCCATCCACAGTCTCCAGGGACCCCCTCCAGAGCATTTTGTCCTCTGTGTCCTGGCTAGAGGTTTGAGGAGTCAGCTGGCAGCCAGGGAACTGGGCTTCTCCTCACTTCTTTTGTAGCCCAGCAAGACCTTAACAGGAAAGATGGCCTATTCTGGCCCCAGATTCTAGCTTGTGTCTCCTCTGCCTGCTCACCTGTGAGTTCCATGGTCAGAGGGCAGAGTTTGTCCCAACTTTGGATGTCCCCAGGGCTCTACAGACAGTTTGTAAGATCATAGATGCAGAGTGGAAGGGGCTTTGGGGGTCATATATTTTGGAGGCCCAGTAGTTAGCATCCAGGGTGGCATACAAACCCAGGGCCTCTGACTTCCACAGAGCTATGTTATACTTCATGGAGGCTTGTTGAATATTGGATGGCATGAATGAATGGTCCCAAATTAGGATTTCACCCTGAATCTTGTCCTGTTTTGGAGGGCTTCTTGTGTGTAGTTTGGGTCCCGTAAGAACTGGACTCTTAACCACTTAGCTTACCAGCCCAGGTCCTTTAATTGTGCTTATAGACACTCCACACCACAATCAGTTTAGATGAGGATTTTTCCATCAGCCTGTGCAGCCAAAAGCTCTGTTAGTTCGTCTAAGTGGCAGTAAATATAAAGTTAGCACCAGCTTTAATTCCATCTCTTTTATCCCATATTCTTTGACCCCATGCTTCTTCCACAGTCTCGCTGCTACCCTCCTCTTCTCTCCCCCAGTTTGCTCTGGGTTCCCCCTTTAGGACAAGGCTTCCAGACACCATGGTCCATGCATTCCTGATCCACACGCTGAGTGGCCAGGCCACTGGTGATGCTGTCTTCTGCCGAGTGCTGTACTCTCGAGTATTTGGGTCAGAGAGATTGCCAGATGACCCCAGGCCTCACGGTCCAGAGAGGGACAGGCTGCTCAGGAAAGAACAGCTGTTGGCTGTAGCAAGGTAAATAGAAAGCCCAGCTCGGCCTGGGTGGGCTCCTTGGGTTCCAGGGCATATTTCTGGGCCCTCCTCCCCCATTTTCATCAAAAAGCCTTCTTGGCATTGTGAGAGGAGCACCTCATGCTGACATAGCCCTCTCAGGTTTGCTTGTCCACCACTTTCCTCCCAATAACCCTGGCAAGTAGGAATACAAGAATCATTATGCCCATTTTGTAGATCCAGAAACAGAGGCTCAGAGTGGTGAGGTAACTTGCAGGCATCCAAAGCCAGTTCTGCCTCTTGCAAGTTCTGAGTTTTTCCCACTCAACAATTCTGTTGTTTAGGACAACTAGGAAAGTAGTCCTGCCTCAAGAAAAATAAGATGCTTTCCAGAGTCAGACAGATTCTTTGGGATTATCCAGTGGCAGTTTGATGTTTATTTCTTTTTAGTCTGAACCAATTTAACAGGGCCAAACTGTTCTTAAATCTAGCTAAATCTTAGGGAGACCCAGGTGTGGAAAGCACCCCTTGTGGGATGAATGGACCTTTCGTGGAGGCAGGTATGCCTCATCCTGCCCTGCCCTGCCTTGCCCCCTCCACCCTGTCACCAGAACATGGCCACCCGGCCACAGCCCCAGAACTTGGGGTGAAGCTTTCTGCTCTCTTGGGAGAGCAGCTCCTGAAAGCCCCTGGAGCCTGGCGGCTGAGCTTCCTCAGGGCTAGGCTGATGTCGCCCCCTGCTGGCCTCTCAGAGTCAGGCACATAGGTTTTGGAAAGGTGGCCTCTCCCAGGACACCAGGACAGTCACTAAACGTATGATGCAGAAGTGGTGGGAGAACATCTCCTGTCTTTGGCCATGAAGATGGCCATTTTAGCTTTAGGAGAGCCCTCCGAGTACATAGGGCTACAGATATGAAACTGAGATGTAGGTCATCCAAGGGACTGGGCCAGTCACAGAGCTGGGCTCCAGCCCAAACCTCCTGACTCCCAGGTGGGAGCTCTTGGCACCACACTCAGGTGCTCATTCAGACAAGGGTGAGAGGGGGTGTGGTTTTACTGCTTGGTCAGAGGAGCCTTCTCCAAAGGGGGTAGCTGTGAAAGAAAGCAGCAGGATGTTTGCCCTTCTCCATTCAGAAGCCATCACCAGGTTTTTACTCTCTCCAGTCCCCCTCCTGTGGGCCTGAATTCTGTTCCTTCCTCAGACAGGCAGAGTCAGCATGTAAGCTGCTGCAGCAGGCATTGGGCCGGCCTCCCATGGATCTCCTCCCCCAGTCCTCTGATGAGCCCATCCCCCTGCACGATGCCCCCTCTGGAGTATTCCGCCTTCAACCTGGGGACCCATTCCAGGAAGCCAAGGTTGCCGTGTGGCTTGGGGTCCTGTCCCTAGGTTGTGTCTTGGTTTGTGAACCCCATGAGAATCTGCTGCTGGCTGAGAGCACCCTGCGCCTGCTCACCCGCCTCCTCTTGGATCACCTGAAGCTGCTCTCCTCGGGCAGTGACATCCTCCTCAGAGGGGACCGCATCGAGATCATCCTCAACCACTTCCTTCCACAGGGCCAGCTGCTCTTCCTCAATGACCAGTTTGTTCAGGGATTGGAGAAAGAGCTGAGTGCCAGCTTGTCCAGGTGAGGTCCTCCTAGGGCCAACCAGGCTGGGTCGAGGTGGGGGGGTCCCCCACCAAGGCAGGCCACTCTGCTGGGTTTGGCCCCTCCCTCCACAGGCAAGGTATCTGGGGTGTAGAAGGTGACATTGCACTAAGGGCCTCTCCAAGGATTGACTGCCATGTCTGCTTTGTCAGAAGAAGCGCTGTAACTGAGGACCCATAGTTTGTTCTCACTCTCACTCTGCCTCCTGACAAAAGCTCTCCTCGCTGGCCCTCCATGGCTTCTAGCCCCATGCAGGTCTTGGCTGGCGTGTTCTCACTCAGGCCATTCCACTTTGGGCTTGGAATCGATTGGAGAGACCGGAGCCTCTAAATGGTTCCTTTGCTGTCTTGTGGATACAGAAGCAGATACTGTTGCAAATTGACCAGGCCATCTCCTTTTCTGACCCAGCATCAGCAATGCCTTTTAGCAGGTCTTCATGGTAACATGTTTCAGTCTTCTGTCCACTGCACATCTTTCCATTGCTTTGAGTCACCATTAATTGTGGTTTTTATGACAATACAGGTTCTAGGGTTTGATGTGAAGCTGTACATATCGCCAGGAGAATACTGGTGTGAAGGAGGTAACTGTATTGTGCCACTCAGAACTCCTTTTAGGGAGGGTTCACCTATTAATTTTCCAAATTGCACCTGTGGAAGAGGTGCATCAGGAAGGGTGTGCACAGGTGACTTCCCATGCCCTTCTCCTATCACATTCAGGCCATAGCACGGACTGATTGTAAGATCTGATCAGTGAGAGAAGCAAGGCCGGAGTTTTTACCGATTCTATTTTGTTTATCCTTACTTGTGTACATGTTGTATTCACTGATAGAACGTTAAGTTCCCTGAGGGAGGGGAATGATTTCATGCTTGATTTGGTCCCAGTGCCTAGCTTAGTGCCTGACCCTTAGTGGCGCTTTATAAGGTTCTGGATTGATTGGGTGTCTTCATCGAGGGCCTGGAAGCTCTTGCCTGTGTAGGATCCTAGGACCTGAGTTATCATCAAATCCAAGTGTTCTTAGCCTGGGCTCTGTGAACATTTATAACTGGGCTTTAGTATAATCGATTTCCTTTGTGACCCCTGGGGGTTTTATATATTTAAAAACATCATTCTGAGAAAGAGTCGAACGCTACCCCAGACTGACTGGCCTGGGGATCTAGAACATAGAAAAGAGGAAAAAAATCTCAACAGTTTATGTCTTTGTTTCACACATGATGCTTCCACAGGTGGATTGACTTGCCCAAATTCAGAGTTGGTAACTGGCAGAGATGGAATGCAAGATGAGCTGCTGTAGCCCCCCGTGCCACGGTCCTTCTGACCCTTGTATGACCTCCTCTTCCAAGCCAGTGACCTGGACTTTCTGGTAGTGATCACAAGCCTTACTGCACTCCTGAAGGGAAGGAGGGAGCAGTTTTAGCTTCCATAACTCTGCTGAGTTGGCAGAAATGTGATTTTAAGTGTATGCCAGGCTGCCTTCCCCAGAGAGCATTCCTTAAGACCAGGGGGGAGAAGGGCTAAAGACAGGAGAAGTAAAGAGCCCCTGGAGAGACAGCAAGAACAAAGTCCCTCCCTGCAATCGAACAGGAAGGGGTCGCTGCCAAAGACCTGGGTTGATTGCCTCACACTTGCCAGCCTGTGACAGGTGTAGACTTCATAGTTCTTAGACCACAAGGACAGCCTTGGGCACTGGGAGCTTTCCTAGTAGTGGGATCTATTCAAACATAAAGGCCTGTGATTTCATTGGTGGGGATGCATCCTCTACCCTCCCAGGTCATAGCTCTCTATACATTTAGTATAAGGGTTTGGGGGCAGTGGCCAAAGCATGTGCCTGTGTAGCCAGTCTGATGAGGAGTATCTCCAGATTTAGCTCTAGCAGGTCCTCAGCTGGCAGGGACAGTCCAGAGCTGAGCTTCTGGATGGAAGCTTTCCTGCCTGTCAGGATCTGCCAGCATTTGGCCTCAACTGGCCAGCCTGGCCTAGGATGCAGGGTCCACTCCACTCCACATTGCCAACAGGCCCAAGAAGAGATTGTGGAGAGTGGGCCAGGGGCCCAAGAAGCCCTTGTAATTGAAGTGAACCACAGGGTTTGCTCAGCATTTTGTCCCAAAGTGCTCCGATGCAGCTCGCCACCTGGATCTTTGGATCTTTAGGAGATTGATTAACAAGTGCTTTTTGGTTGTGTCAGGTTCCATGTCAGGTTCCTCTGAGGAGGAATGACCTATGCATCGATAAGTCTGTAAAGCAAGAGAGCCTTTACTAGCACGAAGCCCAGAAAAGCCTCTGGCAGGTGGGAATGAATTTATTTAGCAAGCACTTGTGTGTGTTTGTCCTTCATTGCTGAAGAAGACCTTGCTATCAGAGAAATAATGACATGACTTGCACTTGACTTTGTTTTGAGTGAGGGAGGGCTGTGCAGGTCACCAGCCTCACTTCTTCTCCAGAGCCACCTGAATCCAGTGAATCCATTCATCAGGATGACTGGAGATGACCCAGGATGAGGCAGTTGGGGTTAAGTGACTTACCCAAGGTCACACAGCTAGTGAGTGTCAAGTGTCTGAGGTGAGACTGGTACTGTATTCACTGTGCCACCTAGCTGCCCCAAAGCAAGCACTTACTGTGTGAGTAGCTGAGCTATAAATGCAGAAACAAAGCAGTGTCTGGAAGGGTGGCCGAATTGATTTGATGGTAATTCATGGCTCCAGAACTTCAGAGGTTCAGCAAAGGAGGAACATATTCATGGTGAGAGGAGGAAGTGAGGTGTAGCCAGGCTGGGGCTTTTCCTGAAATGCCATTCTGGGCTCTGAAGGGGGCTGGGGATCCCAAGAGGTGGAGGGGAGGAAGAGATTGCATTCCAGGCATGAGGGGTGGTTTGTACAAAGGTCCAGAGGGGGTAGATGAATTGTGTGTGCCAGCTAAGGAAGGCTGCTTTCAGCCCGGTCACTCCTCAGTGTCCACCCCAAGGCCCTCTCTTTACTTGATGTCCTTGGCTCTCCAGACTGAACTCTCACCTCTGTGTACAGCCCCAGCTGCACAAGCCCCACATCACCTCTTTTGTGAACTTCTCCAAGTGCATAGGTGGCCTTGAGATAGCTCCAGCACAAAATGTCCAAAACAAAGTCATTTATTAGATCTCAAGGCCCACCTCTTCCTAACTTAGCTAAATCTTGTGGGGAGTGGATGGAGCACTGGATGGGGATTCAGAAAGACCTGAATTTGAAACACGTGCTTAGCTGTGTGACCTGTTTCCTCATCTCCACCTCCACATCAAATCTGGTCCCAAATCTTTTGCATGTTTCTTTCTATTCCACTCCCCAATTTAGTTCCTCATTACTCTTCTCTGAACTATTGCACTAGCCTCCTAATTGGTCTTCCAGCCTCCCTCCCCTCTAGCCTAGCCTCCATACTCTTTGGGGAGCAGTGTTCCTAAGGCGAAGGTCCGGCTCTGTTGTTGTCCTGCTGAATAAAGTCAAGTGTCTCCTCTTAATAGAGAATAAAAAAATGCTTTTCTTGTTTGTGTTTTAGCTGTCCAGATTTATTGAACGTGATTCTACTTTTCAACCAGACTGTCTTGCTGGTTCTTTTGGTTGATGGCATGACATCTGCTTGTCTTTGGACTAGCTTTCCATCCTTCAGGCCCAGCATGTCCTCTGCCCTCTCCTCAGCCTTGCACAGTTCATGCAACACCTTCTACAGAAAGTCCCTGGGTCCTTCCCCAGAATATTGCAGGAAGACTGCCCTTGAGGCCTGTCTGTCTGAATCCTCAGTGACTGGCACAGAACTCAGTGCAAACTTAGTGGTGGATGAAATGTCATCTACTATTATTACTAACTGCTAAGTCCATTCTTGGTCAGTGAATGACCAGAGCCAGATTGTGAAGGGCCTGTAGTGCCAAACAGGGGAGCCAGTGTTTGGGCCACACAATTACGGAGAGCCCTTGGTGTTGGAGCAGGGGAGCAGCATGCTTGTACCTGGGCTTGTCATCTAGGGAAGCCCAGGGAGGACACTGACAGTGGGCCAAGGAATAAGCTATGCGGTTACCCAGCACTTTCCCACCCTGGTTTCCAGTTTCTTCTAGAAAGTAAAGAGATTGTACAAAATAACCTGAGGGAGGCCCCAGATTGGCCTCCCCCACGCTCCACAGCATGGAGCCCAGAGGCAGGCCTTCTTCCTCCCTTCTCCAGCTGGATTCTTCATCACTCCAAGTAGTCTTTTCCTAATGCATAATGTAGTGTGAAAAAGCCATAACTTACATGGAGGATCTGGGTTTGAGTAACTGGTCAGCGACCTGGTGTCAGGAAGACTCATGCCCCTGAGTTCAAACCCAGTCCCTAGCTGTGTGGCTCTGGGCAAGTCACCTCACCTTGTTTGCCTCAGTTTCCTCATCTGTAAAATGAATTTGGTTGTCCATGTGGCCCTTGGATTTTTATCCTAAACCTCCTTTGCCTACTGTACTTCTTGCCCAACGCCTCTGCGTGAGGCTAGATTCTCTTCTTACAACATGTCACAGCAGATCAGATGATGCAGAAACAAGACCCCAACTATTCAGCCAGACGTTCAAGAGCCTCACAACAATCGGTAAAACAATACTCACCAGACAGGTCCTGTTTTGGAAAATAGTTACTATGTTACTTTTAAGTGACTTTCAAAAATGTATTCGCTTTCCAGTATGGTCAATATCAATAGATACAACCCACCTTAACAAAACTTTTGGGTCCTCGGCAATTTTTAAAAGTAAATATATCCTGAGACCGAGAAATTTGAGAACTGAGCTCGATCCTAGGCCACTTGTAAGGGAAGAAGGGAAAAGAAACAAGCGTTTCCCGTTTCTCCTCCGTGTGCCCGGCACTGCTAAGCGCTTTCAGGAATACTGTCTCCTTTGATCCTCACATCAGCCTGGGAAGTGGGGGCCGGGGTGCTTAGGGGGACCGAGGCCGAGGGCCGGTGCCTTGCCCCGGGTCTGAGGATCCAGGTGCTCTCGCGTCTCCAGCGCAAGGCCCTCTAGCGCCACCTAGGAGCACCGGGGCACCTTCGCGGGCGACCTCGGACCCTGGCTCTGCGTTCTCCAGTGCTCGTCGGTTTAGAACGTGCGCTGGGGCGGGATTCACTCCTTCATTCCACGGACGCGGAATAAGGCGCCTGCCTGTGCCTCGGCCCGCCTTCGGAGGGGGACAGCGGGGTGCAGACCCGGCTGGCGGGGCCCGGGCTCTTCTCCTCCTCCTCCCACCAGCCAGGGCTGGACACGCCCTCCGCACCGAAGGAGCAGAGGCGACCTGGCCTGCCTTCCTCCCCGGGACAGTTAGAGAGCAGTCGGAGGACGGGAGCACGGGGACAGCCCCTGAAGAGCGACTCCCCTCCCCCCATGGCCTGTGCTGTGGCCAAGGACCCCCCTCCCTGGGCGACGGCTCCCCGCTCCCCCCGCAGTACTTGGCCTTCCTCCTCTGTCCGTTTTTGGGGTAACTTGTTGCCCCGAGACGCGCCGGATGGCGCCTGGCAGGGCCTGTTGACTCCTTTTCCTGTCAAATTTGGTCAAATCATTGCAGTCCTCTCCCCCGACCCCCTCCCTCCTTCCCCGACCCCCTCCCTCCTTCCCCCGACCCCCCCTTCCCCCGACCCTCTCCCTCCTTTCCCCGGCCTCCTTCCTTCCTTCCCCTCTCTCCTCCCACCCTTTCCTCCCTCTTTCCCCTCCCCTCCCTCCCCTCCCCCCTCTCGCTCCAGGCCCCGCCCCCTCGCCCCGCCGGCCAATAGGCGGGCGCCGCGAGGGCGGGCGCGAGCCTGGGCCTGGTCCTGCCCCCGCCTGCCGCCCCCGTGCTCGGCTCCGCTCGGGCGCTGCGGGCGCCTCCGCCTTTTCCCGGGGCAGCCTCAGAGCCTGGGCCGCTGCGCCAGAGCCGTCGCCAGCCTCGGCTGGACCGGACCGGAGCGGAGCTGAGCGGGGCTCTGCCCGCAGGTAGGCGGGGCGGCGTCTCGGGGACCCCCTCCGGGCCGCCCTGGAGGTCAAGGGCAGGGGAGAAAGGAGGGGGAGGAGCGGGCCTTGGGGGTAGGGCCGGTGCGCGGCTCGTCTGCCCTTGACCGTGGTCCTTGGGCGGGGGAGGGGAGGGGCAGCCTCGGAGTGCAGCAGGTGGGAGAGGAGGGGACTGAGGCTGGAGGGAGGGCGGGGGGGGGGGGGGGGGGGAGGGGGGCGGCTGGTCCACGTGGCCCAGACCGGGCACCTGCCCGCGGTCCGAGCCGTGACCTGGGCAGGGGCCGAGGACAGGAGTGTTTGTTTGGGGCCGTAGCCTGGTGACTCTGACCAGGTGCCCACAGATGCCGAGACCTCGTGGGGGAAGGGCACCCCCCTCCGCCCCGGGGCAGGGTCAGGCCGGGAGCAGAGGGGCCCCAGAAGGGCTCTCCCAACCCTGACACCCCGGGCCCCCTCCCCAATATCCCCTTCTCTCCGTCCTTAGGTGGCAGTGCTCGCTGCTGGAGCCATCAGAAGTGCCCTTCTGTGCTGAGGTAACTAGGACCTTCTGGAGATAAGACTTTACTCCCAAAGGAGTGAAGCTCTAATGGTGCATTGTACTGCCGCTGAATCACAACATTTGCCCAATTCTCTCATGCCATTCTTGGAAAGGGAGCCATGGATTAAATGATGGTCGGGTGAAGTGAATTCAGAACTAGTGAAGTGGTCCGGCACAAAGGATAGTCATTAATGGCCCGGTGGGAGAGGGGAGGGAGGTCACCAGTGCTCCAGGCCACCGGATCTTCGCTCGATCCTGTGCTGTGATGAAGGGATAGATTTTGCATCAGACTTGCAGGTGACACAATGCTGGAAGGGATGGGCATGGACTGGAACGTTAGACCTCCTAAGGATAAATGATGTTTTACACCTGGGCTCAAAAAGCACCGAGACAAGAAGAGGAATGGCTGGGCAAAAGTTTCATTGATAACTATATGGGGTACATCAGCTAGGAAAGCTGTGTTCTCCAAGAGAGCACTGGGGCAGTATTGTGTGGGCTGCAGGCTGTACTTTAGGAAGGAGGGTGGAACAGGGAGGGTGACCAAGATGTGATAGCCTCAAGATCATGGCACAGGAACAGGGTCTGTGCTGTAAAGAGGAGACTTGGCAGACACTGTCTATGGACCCCAGAAGGAAGAACTCAGAAGGATGGGCAGACGTTACCAAGAAGCGTTTTTAGATCTGATGTCAGGAAAACCATGCTAACAGAGCTGCCTCCTCAGGCTGTCATGGGTTCTCCTCTACAGAGAGTCTCCAAGGGAAGGCCGGGTGACACCTTGTCCAGATTCTTATTCAGGTGTTGGTTGGACTAGATGGCCTCTGAGGTTCCTTCCAACTCCGACATTCTGTAATTGGTTTGAAAGGGATCAGAGGTCATTTGGTCCATCCCTCTGCCTCCAAACCAGACTTCCCAACCAACTTGGACTGCATTGGATTATGGAAAGTCCTCAGGAGAAGAGAAAACCAGTCTCCCTGATCACCCTTGCTCATTGAAAAGGGGGAGCCTGGGTTTGGCTGCCCCACCGGTGTCTGTCAGATGACAGTCGCAAGCCTTCCTTTCTCCCTCCATCTTTCCAAATGCAAGAAGCCTCCGTGGTTCTATGGCCCCACTGATTTTTCCTCCATCTTCTGAAGAATTCTCCATCTCTGCTGGCGCTCTACTTGATGGCCATTGCTGGGCCAGTACGCTGTCCTCACTCACTTTAGAAACTGAAAGGAACTTAGCTCATGTTATTCAGGTTCCCACCCCTACCACATCTCCCTGAGAGGGAAAAGAGAATGAACTTCCCCAAGGTCACACAGATAATGAGTGGCAGGGCCAGGAGTCAGCCCCAGTCCTTCTGCCTCCACATTCTTCACACCACAGACTCATTCCTTTCCCCTTCAGGCCCTGAGTGACCATGCCTCTGGCTGAGGACCGAACTGAGCAGTACATTCGCTTCCACCTCAGTGACTTCTTCCGCATTGATGTCTTGGAGATCCTGTCCCACCTGCCCTGCCTCACCGTTGCTGACCAAGTAGGTGATATAGCAGAGGCAGTTTTCACCCTGAAGCTTCCTCTCCTCCTCTCCCCTTATCAGCTAGATGCAGAGGATACTCACACCCTCTGGGACACCTGCATCCTCTCCCCTGCTCCCTTACCCTTGCTCTCAAGGCCCCTGCCCTAGCCTATCCCAGACTTGTACCCTAGCTACAGAAGCTCTTCATAGTGTGTCAATCCCTTCTTTCTCCTCTCTGGGGGCTCAGAGGCTGCCACAGTCCTAGCTTGGGAGGTGAGCTCTCTGAAGCCATGGTCACAACTTTCTCTTCCAGGACCAGCTCCGTGCCTACATTGACCGTCATGGAAACCGTGACAGTGTGTGGAAGCTCTTTGATCACCTTCGTAAGCGCAATGGCTGGGTGACCTGTCTCATCACAGCCCTGAAGGAATGCGAGCTGACGGACCTCGCTGATGTCATTGCTAATGTCTATGCATCTAACCAGGCCCGTGAGTGCCCTTCCTTTTGTCTTCTTGCACTGGGAGGTCACTGAGCACCTCCCCCAGCCTTGGTGTGTCTATGCCTCAGCACCTTTCCTCCCTTCTCACCCTCTCATCTGCTCTCTCTCCACCTCCACATGTGTGTGTGTGTATGTGTTTATTCTATCTGTTTATCCTCTCTATCATTTCTATTGAACATCTTGTCTATTACATCCTTCTGTCTGTCTTTCTATTCATTCCACAAGTGTCTGTTAAGCTGCCTGGCCTGGCAGCTGGGTGGTGCAGTGGATAGAACACAGGGCCTGGAATCAGGCAGGATCATCTTCCTGAGTTCAAATCTGGCCTCAGACACTTGCTAAACTGTGTGACCCTGGGCAAGTCACTTCACCCTGCTTGCCTTAGTTTCCTCATCTGTAAAATGAGTTGAAGAAAGAAATGGCAAACCACTCTAGGATCTTTGCCAAGAAAACCCCAGATGGGGTAACGAAGAGTTGAACATGCCTAAAATGACTGAACAAGATGTACAAGACATTGCAGTAGGCTCCGAGTATCTGGAAACATTTTTTAAAAATCCCTGCCTGCAATGAGCTTTCATTCTACTGGGGATACAAAGTGCAAAGATAAGTAAACAGAAATTGATACAAAGTGACTTGGGTAGATCAGGAACCTTGTCTGTAGGAAGCTTGGGATTCCAAAGGCAGAGGTGAGGAGGGAGGGCATTTCAGGCAGAAAGGAGAGGCTGTGCAAAGGTACTGAGACCAGAGATGACAGATCATAGGAAAGAACTCATCAGGAGTCCCTTGGCCAGAAGGTAGGAAAGTGGGTGTGTGAGCTGAGGGGTAGCAGCAAGCCACAGGAGAGCCCAGAGAGCTAATCCAACCCCCCAGTTTTCTTTCTTTTTTCAGGGTGAATCAAGGACATTTTGTAGAGCAGGTTGGGACCACTCAGATGGCCTGCTTTTTACTGCATGGCCTATGTGACCTTTGGGACCTAGGCCTGACCTTCCTGTAACCCAACCTGCCTCCTTGTTCTTCTCCTCCCATCCCCCACCCTCCAGCAGGGTTCCAAATCCATCCCGGAGCCATTGTTGCCCCTGTTCCACCCGGTGTCCCAGCCAGAGAACAGCAATTGTTCCTGAACACCCCACCACGACCTTCTGCTGGGGTCCAAGGGCCCCCTCCGTCTGCCAGCGGGAGTCAAGCTACCCAGCCAGCTTCTTTGCCTGATACCACCTACAATGGTTATCCAGAAGAGCTGGAGAGAGAGGAAGAGCGGGGCAGCCATACTGCCCCCATCCAGGACACACAGCCACCAGACTCTAAGAATGAGGTACACCTTTTCCTTCCCCAGTTGGGATGATGGTTTCTCGTTTTCAGGGTGGGATCCCAGACCACTGAAGTGAGATCAACAGGTCTTTACTGTGCTTTCATCTTTTCCAGACTGGCTCAGAAGACTTTGGAGGAGCACTTGGGAATCTGCCAGTAAGTGTCTTTAGAAGTATGTGTGTTGTGCAAGGTTAAGGATACAATAGAATCTTATATCATCAGGAGCTGAGGATTGAAACAGAGAACAACTTAGATGCTAGACTTGGGGTCCAGACTCAGCTGAGAACTGTGGGCATTCCAGGAAGGGAGAGATGGATATGCCTTGGAATGGTCAGAAAAGGCATCAGCACAGGGGTCGATTTGAACCCATCTTGAAGGTCAGAAAGGTTGGGAAAGGTGGAAAGCCAGTTCCCCTAGAATAAAAATTGTTAGACCAGACTCTGAGTTTATATTTATTTAAAGAGATGTAGAATAATTAAATAAATGTTACTTCCTGGAGTGGAGAACACAGAACTGGGAACTAGAGGAGCAGCTCTGTGCTACTGTCAGGGTTGCTTTGGATGCAGGGCTGAGGGAGACCTGTGTTCATGACCACACTGCCTGGGGCCTCTCAGTGTTCACACCACACTGCTAGGTCAAGATTACAACTACTTTCCCCACTTTACAGATGAGGAAACTGACTGTGATAAAGTTATTTGCCCAGGGCTTTCTTGCCAGTTTCAGAGATGAGGCTCCCAGGTTCTGCCTCTGAAATCCAGTATATTTTTTCAGTTTCAGATTGTTGGCTTCTGAAAGGATTGGATTCATTACTAATATGTTTCCTTTCTTAGGTCCCAGGGGTGGCCCTGAATCCTGCCCATTCTGGGAACACATCCAAGAACCCCCAAAGCTCCCCTGGACACTCTTCTTTGTCAGCTCCTACTCCTACAGTCACTGGAAAACACCGCAAGGCGAGCGGAGGACCAGGTGACAGCCTCCCAGGTATGACAGCTCTTTAGTCCTGGAGGTGGGGACAACATTGAGCCAACCACATTCCTTCCCCCAAACTGAGTGATGGAGGCAGGGAGTAACTCTGGGACTTTCCTGGAAAACTTGGATGTATCATCTCATGGTCAGTATTCCCACCACGATTTCCCTATCTCCTTAGCCTGGGATCCTAGCTCAGAGAGAGGCTAGAAATGGCCTGAGGATGTGATGATCTTCTCCATTACCTTAGTGGGAATGCTGTCTGTGTTACTCTGTGCAGTATCCTAGGATCCTAGACTTGAGGCTGTAAGGCAGGGAGCCCCCTCACCCCAAAGGACAAGTGCAGGAATATGCTTAGGGTCATCACATGATAGGAGGCAGTGGAGACACAGGACCCAGGTCCTCTGGCAGCAACCCCAGCATACTTTGCACTGTTGTTGTCTGTTCCGTGTTGAGAGCAGCATTTGTTGTGACTGTCATGGCGGGACTGAGGAAAGCCACAGTCTTGCCTGTAGCTCTCTATTGGATTTTGGGCCCTTGGAGAACATCCTACAGAAGTCGGGGGTCTTGGGTCTTGGGTTCAGGTCTTCTATCCACCTGCTCCTAGGGTTTTTTGGCTAAATGATGACCAGGAGATTGTGGGCAACAATTCAGGCTGTGATAATGGGTCAGTTCCAGTAGAGTTTATTGGTCAAGAGCTCCGGCATAGTTTGAGACCTTTTCTTGCAATGTGGGGATTTTTATCTCTCCATTAAAGAGATATATAATTAGAACCACCTAGTTAGGTCTTCTAGGTAGGATGATATGCTGATTAGTAAGACAGTGCTTAGCACAGTACTTGGCACTTGCTAATGGTTTATTGACGATTTGAGAGTCATTCCAGACCACTGACATGCTAGAGAAAAGATCCAAAACAGTAAAAAACTAGGTGAAAAAATAAAAATGAGAAAAATGTAAGCATATGTAATGGAAACAATTCAATCCTGATTTCTTCAAAAAATTATTGAAACTGAAGAATGGGTGATACATGAAAGAAAGGATATGTACAACAGTTATAATAATGTCATGTGGAAATTTAACCAGTGTAAATCAGTTGTTTTAACAAGGAGACCAAGTGAGTGCCTTAATTAGCAGACCCTCAATTTCCTTACAGAGCAGAGAGAGTAGACAGGCAGTAGTGGTTTAGAATGTAAACTTATTAAATTATTTATTCCCATAACAGGTTTAGAACATAAAACTTGTAAAAATCTTTAAAAAGATGATGAATAGCAACTGTATCTCTCCCTAAAGCAACAGAAGGCCTGGGAGAGGTCCAGCTGAGCGAAGTCATCCCATGGGCCTTTACAGATAAAAATGGAAGGACCAAACAGCTGCAAAAGAATTTCTAGCAAATTTTCCCTCCCCACCCGGAGCCTCACACTTGTGTGTGACAGGCTCAGATGTACCAGGAAAGGAAGCAGAAATACCTCACTGGAACAATGGGGGCCGCAGCTGCACTCAGCCAGTTGAGCCTGGAGAAGGGGGTGGGAGGGCAGTTTATGGACAGGTTCACCCGGTCGCTGAAGAGGAGAAGGGATGGATAAACTTCATCAATGCTTACAAAGGCACCCGGGAGGAGACTAACAATGACTTATTTATGCACCTGCTTTGGTATGTCAGGATGCACATGTGTATATGAGAATAGGAAGAAGCATTTATTAAGTGCCAACTGTGTTCCAGGCACTGGACAAAGAGCTTTACAAATATTTGATCCTCATAACAGCCCCGGGAAGTGGATGCTATCATCATCCTCATTTTACAGATGTGGAAACTGAGGCAGACATTAAGTGATTCGCCCATAGTCACACCGCTATGACCACTCAAGACAAATAAGGAGATAGTAAGGAAGCCCCCAGCTGCCCTGTGGACTAGACGGTAATACAGTTAGAAGCTGCATTGAGAGTTGAACAGATGGTTGGATGGTGAGACTAGTGGTCAGAGTTCTCTGATGAAGTTCTCAGGGAATCTGTGTTGGGCCCAGTGTTCCCTAGGGTTTTTATTAGTGACGGGTCAGTCGTTGGCAGGACAGACAGCATAGTTGTCAGTCTGAAGATGACACGAAGCTAACACAACAGATGATGAGATCCCCAAAGATAGTTGCGGGTCAATCGATCTGACTAATAAGATGAAGGTAACAACTTGAACATGGGTTCCAAAAACTAGCTCTACAAACAGAAGATGGGGGAGGTATGGTTAGACAGTAGAAACAATTAGGAAGTCTTAGTGGCTTATAAACTCACCCGGAGTCAGTGGGAAAGTGGGAAAGCCAGCAAGAAAGTACATGCCATCTTGGACTTCATGAAGAGGCAGAGCTTTTCCCTCTGCTTTGCACAGACCATGGGGCGTGCATGATGTTTAGCAGGGTGGCCAGGACAGTGAAGAACTAGGAGAAGAAAAGACTTGGGAATATCTTAGCTGGCTTTGTTTGTTTTTTCAAGACTGGGTCTCCCTTATCTCACCTAAGCTGGGAGCACAGTAGCCTGTTTGAGGCCCCATCCCATTCTGATCAGCCTCCCCATAGGCTCACCATATTGGATTCCCAGTCATCATCAGCTTGGCCCGCTGTAGCTCAGAACCCCCAAGCTCAAGAGTAGGAGGGATTAGAGGTGTTGGCCACCATCTTGGAGTGGATGACAGGCTGGTGGGCAGATAGAAGAGAGATGAGGCTGATTCTGAAGTCTGGCCCCAGAGGACAGAGCCAGGAGCAGGGAGAAGGCCCCCAAGTAAGTGGGAGGCCCCCCAAGTAAGTGGGAGGCCAGCTGACTATGCTTTGGGAATGTCACAGGGAGTTGGACAGGCAGGTCACAAAGTTCTGTTACAACTTTAAAATTCAGTGGACTTTGGTAAGTATCAGTGGGATGGGTGGCATTTGTGGTGACCATCTGCTTTCCCTGTGGCCCTGCCTCAAAGTAGCTCAGTCCTGTAGAGAGATCTGGACTGGGCTCGTTGTTAGGCCTCTGCTTCTCATTCCAGTGGAGAGTTGCCCCCTATTCTCTTCCTAGTCAGCCAGTCAGTGAGCAGGGTTCCAGGGCCAGTGGGATCTTCCAGGGTGAGAAGGCAGCTGGGGAATGGTGGTGAAATCTAGAGGGGACGGCCTAGAGGCCCAGGTTGGGCTAGCCTGGTCTTCTGGGAGAAGTGTCAGCAATTACAGGTGCCTTACCTTTGTTCCCCCCCAGCTTCTGCCTCTCGGCCACCATCTTCTAGAGGCCCTGTTTCTCCCTCTGTGGCCTTTGTGCCCCATTCTAAGAAGGCAGGCCCAACTCCTGGACCCCATTCACAGCCTTCAACACTTGAAGCTGCAGCTTCCTCACAGGATAATGAGAAGCAGCTGCCAGCTCCCCCTGCCCTCCAAGGCACAGGCCTGCCTGCCCCCAGAGAGCCTGATCCCAGGATCCAAGGGTCACAGAAGGTAAGCTCTCTCTCCCCCAGCAGGAAGAAGGTCCCAAGTTCTTTTGAGGATTAGTGGTTCTGGCTTCAGCCCTCTCAAATGGCCTAGTGCACACTTGGAGACACCTGTGATTGCTTTCTTTGACACTGGCCTTGGAGAGCAGAGATGGTCCCCAAGCTTCCTTGCCTCCCTTCAGTGACCCATGAGGGAAGCTTCTGTTCTCTGGGCATTTCTCTGAGCCCTTCCTGACCCTGTTTATTCCCTTAGCCTAGGTCCTCATGGAATGAATCCCTTGTGGTCATTCCCTGCCAGAGATAGTGGGGTGACTGAGGCTTGGTCCTCTACAGTGTCCCTCTGGATCTGGGGTTTGGGGAACAAGGGTGGCTGGTACCTCCAGAACAGCTCCCTCTAAAGGCCTCTGTGGACTTCAGCTGTCTACCCTGGAGGACTTCTTATTTTGTTCTGACCTCATACAGCCTCTGGATCTCTGGACTGATCCTTGCCTTGAGCGTGCAGAGCTTTGGGGTCAAAGGCTCCTTTGCTGGCCTCCATACCAGGAACAGTTTGGGGGTCTAGCCCCACCAGCTCTGTAAGTCTCATACAGGAAGGGACCAGGAGGTCCTTTTTTCCTGTGGGTCTTATAGGTTCCTGACTTTCAGGATAGAATTTATCTTAGAGTGTGAGCAAAATTCTTTATCTTCAGTAACTTCCATGTCTGGAGAGTGCCAGAAGTGGGGGGAAAGGGAAGGTTGCAGGGGGCACACTAAAGAGATCCCTATTGGACCCTGTTCTGGATCCTCTTCCTAGTTCTATCCACATGTCCTTGTGCCCTCCCCAAACACCCTGTGGCTTTTTCACAATCACTAAGAGGATCCAATGATCAAGGCCAAGGGCTGGGCTGGTTTGGGGTCTGCTGTTGCAGTCTCTGCCTTTCCCTCTGGCCCTGACAACCCCAGGGTCCCCCCCATTCCCCCTAATTTGGTGATGTCCAGCCCTGGCGTCCCAGTGACAGCCCAGATTCTGTTTCCCTGCAGGTGCTGCCATTGGCCCCGAAGTTCCCCAGCCCTCCCTACCCTGTGTCCCCTGGGCCAGCCCCCTCAGGGCGGGCATCCCCTCCCCTGCGAGAGCCAGAGATGAGCAAGCCTGGGGTGCTTCACTCATGTGATGAACAGCCTTACTCCGGTGGCTCTGAGCGCCTGATGATCAGCAGTGGCTCTGGGAGCATGGAGTCCCTCCACATCAGCACCAGTTCTAGGAATCTCCCTGAGGAGAATGACTACTTATCAGTCACCAGTGTGCCTTCCTCTGGGAAACCAGAAGCCAGTGGTCCTCCCAAACAACTTGGGGGCTCAAAGAGCCCTTCCCTGGGAACCTTTGAGCTTTGTGTTGATGAGAAGCCCAGTGAAGCCCTCCTTGGGAGCAGTCCTGGCTTGGGCCAGACACCTGGCACTGCAGCCCAGCCTGGAGTTGGTCCCAGTGGGGATGGCTCCTGGGGAGTATGGCTGGGTTCTGCAGTGGCCATGGTGCTCTTTTCTGTGGCCTTGGCCGTCGTTTACAAGCGCATCCAAAAATAAGGGGTCTAATGGCCCCCTCCTTCCCTTCCTCTCAAGCCTCAGAGCCTGTAGCTAGCCCCCCATCTGGGGGCTGGGAAGAGAAGTTGTTGCAAGTTGGGTTGGAGGGAGAGGCCCTGGGAGCAGTCCGAATGCCCCCTGCGCTCATGGGGCTATCTGACCATAGCCAGTGGAGTTGGCCCCTAGGGCCAGGGATGGTCATGCCCATGAAGCTGCTTCCTCCTCTGTACAAAGGAGGGAGTCAGATGCGATGCCATTTAAGAGCCCGAGGCTTAGAGAGCCCTGAACGTAGTCTTTGTATACTTTGTCCCCATTCACATGCTTTGTGTTGTTGCTTTCTGCGGTGGGGATGGGCTGCTGGTGGCCATCTGCTCTCTTCTGTGTTTGTGAGGCACTTGGTCCCAGGGTAGGGATTTTAGAAAGCCTGTCATGGTCGAGGCCTGACATTCATTTATACAGCTTGATCCCTGGCTGGTGAAGGAGGCAGACAAGATTCATCTCAGGACTGGGGCTCTTCTGAACTTTACAACCCTCCAAGTTGTGGGCTGTGTTGGGAAGTAATAGCTTTTCTGGCACTGAGGGTGTCCCGGCATGGTCTGAATGACTGTCTTTTAGGAAAGTGAGAGAGAGCCCCTCCACCAGGCAGATCTGTGAAGCCCTTTGTTAATGCTGACTGACCACCCTAGCTCCCCCCCCCACTTCCCACTAGTACTTTCATACTAGTCTTTCATTGAGACCCCCTGCATCAGGCCTGCCAAGGAAACGAGGGGTTGGACCCTGATCCTGGGGAGCTAAGACAGGTTGGGGAGAGAAAAGAGACCCATGGGAAACATGTCAGGCCTTGACCAAGTTGTCAAGCCTGTGCCCAAGGACCCAGCTGAAAATGAAGCCTCATCGCCATGCCCACATGCTAGCAGAGCTGAGAGGGTATAGTCCCTCTCTCTCTGCTTTCCCAAGGAGGCCTCAGGAGCTGTCATCGGGTGATGGGCACAAGACAGGCAAAGGAAGTCTTCTCTGCAGCTGCCCTTGGGTCTAGGAAGGATGCCAGGCTCCTCCCAGGTGCTTCCATGTCCTTACCAGCCCTCACCATCCCATTCATTCGTAACTAGTTCGTTCCCATCCCTTTTCCAGTCCCGTTGCCACTGGCACATAGTAGAAAGGCTGCTGGATAGGGAATGAGGAGTGTTGGGTTCCAATCCTAGCTCAGCTACTTTTCTGTGTCTTTGGACAGGCCATTTTCTCAGCCTCAGTTTCTTCAACTGTAAAATGAGGGGATTGGATGATCTCTAAGGTCTCTTCCAGCTCTAAATACTCTGGATTCAGCTCACAGCAAGGCAGCTGTTGCCCCCTACGTGATTTCTGCCCACTTCCAGCATTTGCCTCCCTCACATCGCTGTAGCCCATCTCCTGTGGGATCCAGCCTAGCTAATCTGGCATTCTGAGCCAGCACCCCTTCCTAAGAGGTTTCTGCTCAGTCCACTGAACTGCCTCCCCCTTCACCTGCCCTGCTTCTTGACCCATCATGGTGTCACTGCATCATTCACATCTTAGGGATCCCCTGGTCCAGGGGTGGGGAACCTGTAGCCTCGAGGCCATCTGTGGCCTTCCAGGTCCTCAAGTGCTGCCCTCTGACTGAATCCAAACTTCACAGAACAAATCCCCTTCATAAAAGGATTTGTTCTGTAAAATTTGGATTCAGTCACAAGGCCGCACCCGAGAACCTGGAAGGCCACAGATAGCCTCGAGGCTGCAGGCCCCCCACACCTGGACCAGGGCCTGGTCCAAACTCCATGTAGCGCAGGTGAGGGACCAGAGTCAGTGAGGTTCCATGACACCCAAGGCCATATTGGTAGTGAGGAATAGAGCTGAGATTCAGATCTAGAATAAGCTGCATACTGTGTCTGCTGTTAGGCGGGATTCCAGACTAAGCTAGTCCTGCCCTCTGTTAGCACACATTCTGTTTGGAGCTGAGCTGCCCTGGGCCTCCCCTCCCTAGCTCTTGAGCCAGGAAGCCCCTGCATATGTCTCCTCATAGTGTTCATGGTACCAGTGTGAGAGGAGGGGCCGTATCGCTGTCCAGTGTTGAATGGACGTAGAGAAGATGCTTGGTATGTAGGGAATTGAAGCAATGATCCTAGGTGAAGGGGGTGAAAAACTGCAATCTTGAGACTTGAGAAGAATATGTCTCCATGGGGGAGAGGAGAGCCTGTCCTTGGGAGGAGGGCTTCCTGTTGTCTGTAAATCCTTTCCAGCCTGGGCTCCACACCTACAGATCTTTCCCCACCACTTTATGCAGTGTTGATCAAACCTGGAATTTAGTACTGTTGCTCTAATACACCACAGGGGACTCCCCGGGGCCAGCATTGAGGGCCTGAGTCTGCCTTCTTTCAGGCCATTTATCCCCAAGAAGTTCTCTGTTGGTTGCCCAAAGCACGGAGAACCCCACAGGTCCGCTGCTCCTTTCCTTACAACCCATTTCAACCCAATACCTTTAGGTGAGAGCGTTGGAAGCCTAGTCTTGTGCTGCAGACACCTAGCACCTTATGCCAGGACCCTGCTGAGGGTCCATTTTCCTATACTTAGTGAAGAGGTTGGCAGGAAAGAGTGGGTTGTCTTGTGCCCCCAATCACCCCCCTGGAACCCCATGACTGCTTGTCAGCATCTACAATAAAGCTGTTTGGAGAAATCAACAGCAAGGGGAACAGTGTCACTGGCTGCCAGGACTTCAGGAGCGCCTGGAGAGACCCCACGTTGCCTGGGAGGTGGGGGGGAAGGCACAGCTCTTACTGAGTCAGGACATGGACAGGAGGAGAAGGTGAGCAGCATTTTCTAGAAGGAAGACATTAGACCCCATTATTCCAAGCATCCTCAATCCCTCCCAGGGACTACGCCTTCACTGCATCAGCCCTTCATTTAAACCAGCAAGGGTGGACCCTGATCACTGAAATCAGGTTCTGGACCCAGGTAGGAGTCAAGGCCCAGGCTGTAGCACTGATCATCCTCAAGATTTGGAGTTGTCAGAGATGAACTGGTTCAGCCTTCCCATTTTACAAATAAAGAAACTGAGGTACAGCAGTGCAGTGACTTAAGGTCACAAAAAGAACCCTTCCCACTAGGGGACCACAAGGGGAGATGAAGTGGGGCCGTCTGGGCTCCAGTCCCTTGTTACTTAGCCCTGGTACGACCTTGTGCACGTTGTCTGTGCCTCAGTTCCCTCGTTCTAGCCGCAGGGTCTGGACAGATCCAAGGCTCCGGAGCTGCCTCCCAGCTCAACCGCCCCGCCCCCCATTTGTAAAGGGCATTGCAAGCATTCTATGAATGCTTGTGTCTCTCCACCTCCACACTCATCCTCATCCCTGGCCATCCCCTCGTGTCCGTGTCCATGTCCATGTCCATGCACGGCCCACCCAGTTCAGGAAAAAGCCCCTACTTTTCGCCCTGGGAATGTTTCCGAAGAAGATGGGGTCGGGGCCGGGCCCCAGACTGCCAGCCCCCCACTCAAGCCTCCAGGGACGCCCCGATGTCCCATGGACGGGGGAAGGGCGGCCGCAGCCTCCCTGCTGTGGCTCAAGTCGGACCCGGGCCTGCGTCAAGGAATGGGGGGGTGCTGCGTGGTCCCCGCCGCATCCTCCCGCCTAGTCCTTCGTGCCCGTGGCTTCCGAGCTCTGGTAGCGATCGAGCCAGGACCCGAGGAGCGGGCAGTGCCCAGCCCACCCCTGTGGCATGCCGAGGGAGGTCGCCCGAAGGTGGGGGGGTGGGGCTGGATTCCTGGGGCTGGTGGGTGGCCAGGCTGGGAGGCGGGAGGGGGGACTGGGTGCGGTTCGCATTACAGAGGAGCTCCCCCCACCCCAGGCAGGCTCGGACGAGCTGCAGGGGGCTCTGCGGAAAGCGAGGCCGGCCCGCACTGCGGGAGGCTGCGCGCTCCCTGGGGGCGGGGCCCGGCCGGGACGGGGCTGGGGGCGGGGCCCGGCCGGGGCCAATGAGCGGGGCCGGCCGCCTGAGTGACGGGCGCGGCCCGCCCCCGGCCCGCCCCCGGCCCGCCGCCTCCGCCCCCTCGGTCCAGTCTCCTGCCTTCGCCTCCCCTTTCTCTCGCGGCTTCCTCTCCATCGGCATCTCGCTGCCTCCGCTCCGCCGCGGGCTCTGCCTCGGGGGCCGCCGGCCTGGGCGGCCCGCGCCCGCCGCCCCCGCTGCCCTCCCCGCTTCCTCCTGGGGGGCTCCTGCAGGCGGTAAGTGCCCCCGACCGGGGGGAGGCCTCGGGAATCGCGGGGCCCCCCACCCTCTTCTGGAAGCTTCCCGGGGGGAGGGGCCCTCCTGACCTCGGCCTTGGCCTCTGGGGCTCCCCGGGGTGGGGGTCCCGGGGTCCCGGGGGCTGCCAAGCCTCCTTGGTAACTAGTGACGCCACCGCTGACGCACGCGGTTAACTCCTTGTGGGCCCGCGGGGGAGGGGGGGGCTTCCTTACGTAACCCGAGCTGGGGGCGGGGAGGAGGGCCCTCCGCACCGGGATGGCCTCCGGGCCTCAGTTTCCCCGTCAGGCCCGTCTCCACTCGCAGGGGTTCCCCGGAGGGGTGCCCTCTAGCCGGATCCGAACCCAGGGCTCTCCGTCCCCCCCAGCTTTTCGTCTGTAGGGGGAGGGAGGCGGCCCGATGGCCCCCGCTAGGCGCTGGATGTACCCCGGGGGTGGTTGGGCGGGTTCCCCTGGGGGGTGAGGCGGCGTGGGGACAGAGGGCCTGGGTGCCTGCCTGCGGGCCTGCGTTCATTCATCCGGGAGGAGCCAGGAGGGTTCAGCCTGGTCCGCAGAAAGCGTGGGGGCGCCTTGGCCCCCTTCCCACGCGCGAGGGCGCCACGAGAGGACCAGAGCCGCTCCCAGAGGCGCCCGGGCTGGCAGCTGCCATCCAGCAGGTCTCCCACGAGTGGCAGGCGGCCGCTGCCCAGGGCGCTGTGCCGGCTGGACGGGGTGGCCTCTGAGGTTCCTTCCAACTCTGAGTTTCTGTGACTGGTTTGAAAGGGATCAGAGGTCATTTGGTCCAACCCTCTGCCTTCAAGCCAGACTGCCGCACCAATTCCGGACAGGGCGAGAGAAACCTGAAGCAGGTGAGCCGGGGAAACCTCAAGTAAGTGGCCTCCTCGTGGCCCGCCCAGTTCTGAGATCCTGGGATGTGGGGTTTGAGGCCAGGTCTCCTCCCTCCGGGCACCACCGAGCCTTTGGATGGGGGGAGGGGGGTTAGGAATACGCCCCACCTCTTCCCTGCAGTTTCGGTTTGAGACCCTGATAGAAGGGTTCCTAACCTGTATGACATACTGTGGTGAAGCCTGTGAACCCCTTCTCATAATCATATTGGAAACTGCTAAAGTAAAATCTGTAGGAGGACAAAGGAAATTACCAAAATGTTGAAAAAAATTCATAGCCCCCACCCCCGAAATCTAACCATGGACTCCATGTTAAAAACCCCTGCTCTGAAGCCTGGTTGAGAAAGAAATCTTTAGGTGATGTGACAGGTAGGAGTGAGCTGGTGATGGTCCCAGCTGCCTGACTGGTGCACAGATGAGCTGGAGGAACTCTAGCTGAGGGGCCAGTCTCTTGCCTAGAATGTCCTGGCCAGTCCCCGAAGACCCTTCTCTTATTCTGTGTTCATTCCCAGGGACCAGATGCAGGTGGGGAGCTTGGATGTGTTGCCCCTCACGCTAGGTGGGGAGGGAATGGTTTGGGGAGTGGCTCTGTAGTGGATAGCATGCTGGCTTTGGAGCTGGGAAAACTTAAGACCCTCTTATGTTTAATATTTTTAAATTTTGTTTTTTACTAGCCGAGTGGATCTGAGCAAGTTGTTTGGCCTTGCTAAGCCTGATTTTAAAGTAAGAATATGCATATACAAAGTGCTTTGGAAAGTTTACATAATTATATTATCACTGTCGTTATCTTTTCAGGAGGGCCTGACAACATCTTGTTCTCAGCGGTCTAGGCCAAAAAGATTGTTCCTGAGGTAAACCACTCAATGCCTTATTTCTCCCAATAAAATATTATACACACGTCACTTCTTGTGCCTTATTTCTCCCACCACAATAGCATACATATCACCTCTTCGCCTTACTTTTCTAGAACCATTGGTACTTGAGGCAGGAATTCCCTTTTTAAAAGAACCCCCCCTCCCTTTGGTCACCATGTTCCAAAACCATGAAGCACATCATGGACTGACCCTAGCAAAGAGCTCCTGTATAATACATGCTTCCCATCTTTGTTTCAGCTAGGAGGGCCAGGAGAGGAAAGAAGTCTGGCCCAATCGTGCTCTGCCGCCACCATCCAACAGCCATTGGAATTCTGTGGCTCCTGATCCCCTTGTAGTCAGAAACTGCCCTTATTGCCAATTGAGAGAAATCTCCTTTCAAAGCCCAGCCCTGGTGCCATCTCCCTGATAACTACTGAAGCACCAGTGTTTCCCCTCTCCACACATTACTTCATATCTACTTTCCTGGGAGCATGTTTTATTGGGCTAATGTAAATTCAAGGACAGAGATAACTCATTTTTGTTTTTTTTGTCTTATCTCCAGTTGGCATATGAGAGACATTTAATAAGTGTTTGTTGAATTAGTAAAGTTGTAGCAGCTAGAGAGTAGGATGGGCAGGGCCTGACCCAGCTGAGAAGGCTCAAGTACTGTCCATCCCCACTTTGTGTGGGTACTGCTCAGCACCAACCCATGCTTGAGCATAAGTAGTAACCTGTCTGGCTCTTCACCTCTGTTTGCTCCTGCCCCTTCATATCTTGTTGGTCCAAAGTATACTTAGTACGTATGCATTTACCCAGTCAGACTGTGGTTCCCATTCCTGTGCTACCAGCTAGTGAAGCACATAGTAGTTACAATTCTGTCCCAGTCACTAACTGGACATGTGATTTAACATGCATGTCAGTCAAAAGGCAACTATTAAGCCCTTACTATTTGCCAGAAATTGTGCCAAGTACTAGGGATTCAAAGAAAGGCAAATATGAGGTCCATGTGTTCGTGGCATGCAAAAAAGCCAGATACGTACATTTTAGGTCCTATGTATACATGTATTTACATACAAATGGACAGAAGGCACTAGCAGTGGGGTGGGGGAATGAGGAGAGGCCACCTGTTCTGTACCTTTTTACCATGTAGTATATAAGATCTAATGTAAATTGTGTGTAACGCAGTATGACTACATGAGAGGTAATGAGATATAGTAATTATACAATATAATAATGGCAAGCTTATAATAATTATCCAAAAGCTTCATGATAAAAAGACTTTGAAACCAGGAAGGCCAGGGAGAGGAAGTCTAGACTAGAACCAGCCCGCCCAAAGTCAGTGTGAACCCCAGGAAAGAATGCAGAGTTTAGAGTCAAGGACCAGTCCAGGTTCTGCTGTTTACCACACTGTGGTGCCTTGGGTTTCCCATTCTCTGACCTCAGTTTCTTTATCTGCGATATGGGCCAATAATACTTATCTATGTGCCTACTTCACAGGTTTGGTGTGATAATCAAATGAGATGATAGTTCATGAACTTTAACATACTCCATCAAGGAGGGCAGCTAAGTGGTGCAGTGGATAGAGCACCAGTGCAGGAGTCAGGAAGACCTGAGTTCAAATCTCACCTCAGACACTTGACACTCACTAACTGCGTGACCTTGGGCAAGTCACTTGACCCCAATTGTCTCATCCTGGGTCATCTCCAATCATCCTGAAGAATATCTGGTCACTGGATTCAGATGGCCCTGGAGAAGAAGTGAGACTGGTGACCTGCACAGCCCTCCCTCATTCAAAACAAAGTCAAGTGCAAGTCATGTCATTATTTCTCTGATGGCATGGTCTTCTTCGACAGCAAAGGATGAACACACACTCCGTCAAGGTCATCTGTTACTCTTACTAACTCAGAGTTAGTTGGAGATGGGGAGAAGGAAAGGAAATGGAGAGGCCAGAGAAAGATTGGGGGAACAAGTTGTCCCTGAGAGTTGAGTTGGAGAAGAATAGTTTAGATTCAACCTGACTTGGGAGATAGATGGGTGGATAAGATGACCTCTTGAATTTTCTGAAAAACCTCTCAACCCTATATATTCCTTAATGTGGGAATCTACAACCCTTATCATTGATGAGCAATATAGAAGACCAAAACTGAGAGGGCCCTTTAAGGATCATCCAGTACAACCAGCTCTTTACAAAACTGTATGGTGGAGGTGATAGTAGGTGACGTTTACTTCTATCAACTTGTTTGATCCTAGAAACGGCCGTTGATATATCATAAACCCCAGTTTAGAGATCGGGAAACCAAGGCTCTGAAGGGTGAGACGTATACAGCTAATAAGTATCAGAGTTGGGATTGATGTCAGGTCTCCCATCTTCTATAAGATGAAGGATTCATTTTATTTGGCACAGAAATAACAGTTCCAAACCACAAGGCTGTGGAAATCCAGGGATAGAGGCAGTCACATGGGTCAGGGTGAGAGTCAAAGGATCCCTAACATAAGCTTGCTTACTGTCATCTTTCTGGACCCCTCTGACCCTCCCTCTCCCAAGCCCTCCTCCCTCCATTCCTGGACTGTGGGGTCAGACTTATTTCTCCAGCAGTGGAGATGGCCTACACTGAGCCAGCCACCCTCTCCTGTCCTATCCCTTTATGCCTCATGACATGTGTGTGTGTGTGTGTGTTCGTCCTTCATTGTCGAAGAAGACCATGCCATCAGAGAAATAATGACATGACTTGCACTTGACTTTGTTTTGAGTGAGGGAGGGCTGTGCAGGTCACCAGCCTCACTTCTCCTCCAGAGCCATCTGAATCCATATTCATTGGCATATGCTGGTGAAACGGATTATCCAGACCTGCTCAGAGCTTGTGGAATCCTCCCCTCCTCTTCCACCATTCCCTCCACTGGTGCAGATTGCAATCCATTCGTGCCCTCTCACCCAGGGAGCTTCTGATCATTGCTCTACTATAGATGGGTGCCCCACGTGCTGCAGGACTTTAAGTTTTCTCCCATTTTGTAAGCCCCAAGGGCTGTCCACGCCTCTCTCTTGCTACACTCCTGGCTCCCTGCCTTGTCCAATCACATAATTTTGTATTTTGGCACTTCTATGGCTCTGGGGCATCCTCTGAGTCCTTATGGTGCAGAACATAATCCATCCAGACCTTGAAGAAGACCCAAAGATGTGAACGTGCTTAGAACCCAAAGTGACTTTACAAGTGATTTCTTCCAGTCTACTCATTCTACAGATAGGTAACCCCAGGCCCAGTGAAGGGAAGGGGAAAGGGAGCAAACGTTTAATAAGCACCTACTATGTGTCAGGCAGTGCTGCACTTTACAGATATTATCTATGATTCTCACAACAGCTTCCCTCCCCATAGGTGTTATTATACTCCCTGTTTTGCAGCTGAGGAAACCAAGGCAGACAGAGGTTAAGTGACTTGCCCAGGATCACACAGCTTGTAAGTGTCTGAGGTCAGATTTGAGCTCACAAAGATGAGTCTTCCTGACTCCAAGTCCAGTGCTCTATCCATTGGGACATCTCTTGACATGAAATAACTTATCCAAGGTTGAACAGGTAATTCATGTCAGACTGGATTAAAACACTGACTTTCTATCCATCCTTTTTCACATGATACTCCAGCTGAGACTCAGTTTCCCTATCTGCAAAATGAGAAGGACTAGGCTAGAGTTTCTCAGTTTCTTTCTAACTCTAAACCCTCTACCTCAATGATTCCTTCCCCTTCAGAAAATGGACTTCCTAAGGACAAAGATTCTCATTAGAATAGTGAGGAACCTTGACTCCGCCCTCTCTTTCCCTACCTTCCTCAGAGTGCCCTACATGGAAAGCATTCTCCATAAAGGTTGTCCACTGGCAGATAGTCTGACAGACTGAGTGACTTCCCCTGGGACGAGGTTTGAAAAATAACCTTCTGTTATCTGAATCATGTGATCTTCCTAGCACTGAGTGGGAACAGATCTACACAGCACCCCCCAGCTAATTCCCTCCTACAAGGAACCATCTCAGCCCTGCTCCTTACTGCTCTAGACAATCGACAAAATTTGAGGAGGTCACGATCTCCTCTGCCTCACCTTCTTATGGCAAGACTGAGTTCCAAACAGTGGTGTGCTGACAAATGTTTTGGAGACTAGTGTAAGCGCAGCATATTTTTAAAGTTTAATCCACACTGTTTTTTCCATTGCTTTCTTCCCCCAACAATCAACAAATTAAATTAAACCCTAATTTGCAGTTTGGATATCCAAAATGTATATACTCACACTGAAAATGTAATAATTCGCTATCCCTGGTTCAAGCTGGCTCCAGCACACCCCTGTCCCCACCTTCCCTTCCCATTCTCAGCTTCCTTCCATATCCCATAATGTAGCAGATTTCTACCAATAAGAAACAAGATTTAGTGGATAGACCACTGGATCCAGAGTCAGGAAGATACAGATCTAAATCCCATCTCTAACACTAGCCATGTAACTCTGGGGGAGCCACTTAACCTCCCTGAGACTCAGTTTCCTTCCTGTAAAATAATAATTCCTGTAGATAATCATGCTGTAGAATTGCTGTATGTAAAGCACTTCACAAGTTATAAATTGCTTCAAGATTTTCAGTGCCCTTTCCTTCCAGTAGCCCAGGGATGTAGAAATGCAAACGTTACTATCTTCATCTTACAAATAAGGAACCTCGGGGTCAGTGGATCTCACACCTACTAAGTGTCAGACTCAAGCCCATGTTCTCACTCTGAGTTCTGTCCTCTTTTCCCTAAATAACACTGATGGACATTGGTCAACCAGAAAGGGATGAGAGAAACTTTGCATTGGGCGAGTCCTGGTTCTTATCCTGACTTTAACATTAAGTCACTGGGGGACTTTGAACAAATTGTTTTAACTTTTGGAGCCTCAGTTTCCATATCTGCAAACTGAAGTCAAAGTGCTTAAGTCCTTGTTATATGCTGAGGACAGACTGAGGGGAGACACACAGATTAAATAAAATAGTTCTTGTCCTGGAGCTTCCAAAACAGGAAAGGAAAGAACACAAAATCCTCATCCTTGAAGAGTTTATAATCTTGTTTGTGACACAAACTCATACACATTACAAAATGGAGGGGAAAAAAGACTGTGTAATACTACAATCAAAATACCCCTGAATGTGATTTGATTCAATTCAATTTAATTCAATAGTAACACACCGGACATTGTGCTAAATGCTAGGTACAGAAAAGCAAAATGGCATTTAAAATGTTTTATGGTTTGCAAAGTGCTTTAAGAATATTATCTTCACAACAATGCTGGAAGGTAGGTGTCGTTATCACTCCCATTTTACAGTTGAGGAAAGGAATGCAAACAGAGGGCAAGCGAATTTTCCAGGGTCACACAGCTAGTAAATGTCTGAGGCTGGATTTGGAGTTTTCGCCATTACAGCTGCAGCACTCCATCCACCACCTAGCTGCCTCCTCACGGGCAAAGTGAGGGGGCTGGACTCATAACATAGAGGGGATAATGCCCAATTTGGAGTTAGAGGTCCTGAGTTCAAACCTCACTGCTGTCTTTTATGAGCTGTGTTACCCTGAGAAAGTTACTTAACTTCTCAGTTTCTTCATTTATGAAATCGGTACAATGGTGGCACCATTTCAGGATGATGAGAGTGAAGGAAAACACAGAGGGAAAACAATCATCTCCAAGGTCTTTGGACACTGGGACTGTTCTAGATTTGGGATGCGCTCAGCTCAGGGGTGGGGGTGAGTTATTTGAGGATAGAGAGATCTTCCCTCCTCCTCTTCCCTCCCCAGCCCCCAGCATCCTGCTCTCAGTCTGTGTTTTGGAGAAGGGGGTACCTCAGACAAACAGCATTCACTCCCCAGCTGTCACCTCCCAGCAGTCTGAATTGTCAATTTCCTGGCAATCACACTCTGGCTTTTATTTAATCAATTTGCTTGTACTGAGTATAAGAAAAAGAAAGAAAAAAGGAAAAGGGGAAAAACATTCCTCCCTCCCATCAAGCATCTTCCCAGAGACCTAACAAGAAGAAACCCAGGAAGAAAGAAACTACAGTAAATTGCTGAAGTCATGGCTTTTAAAAATCTCCAGTTTTACTGGCTTTTGGTCTGAGACGTCATCAGCCTGGGGGCCAATGGTTACTCGTTTCTGTCGGATGCAGTGATAGGCCCCTCTTTAAGGAGACTATTCTTGCTTCAAGGTCATTTGGTTCCAAGCTTGTGAGACGTGGGAATGTGGGGGGTGGGTTGGGATTCCTTGACTGCCTGGCTTGGGGAGGCAGGTCCATCCCTTATAGAATGTCAGCGTCCAACCCTTTCATCTTGCAGAAGTAATGCAAGAATTCTTGACTCGCACTTTCCTCAACACACACACACACACACACACACACACACACACACACACACACACACACATAACTTAATAACTTTTTGGGTATAGTTCTAAATAACTTTCTAGAATAAGTGGACAAATTCCTAGCCAACAGGGCATTAACATGCCTTCTTTTCATATGCTCTCCATCAGTTTCTTCACCCCTTCTTACTTTTCAGGTCTTCTTACACCGTTCTCCCTTCTAAATCCTCTGTACTCCAGTGAAATGGGTGCCCTTGACGTTCCTCAAACAAGAAACTCTGTCTCTCAGTTTGGGGCATTTTCACTGATTGTCCCCCATGCCTAGAACCGCCCCCTCCTCTTCTTTGTCTCCTAGCATGTTCCTTTCACATCTCAACTAAAGTCCCACATTCTGCTAGAAATCTTTAGTGCCTTCCCTCTACTGATAATCTCCAACTTATTCTGACCATATCTTAATTGTACATAACTGTTTACATGTTGCCTCTCCCATTTGATTGTAAGTTCCTAGTTTTTATTTTTTATTTTCTTTGTATGCTCAGCACTTGGCACAGGGCCTGGCATACAGTATATGCTTAATAAATGCTTATTGATTTCCTTGTAAATTTCTTCTCCTGCTACCTTCTAATTGAAAAAGAAAAAGAAAATTCTTGGAACAAATATGCACTGTCAGGCAAACAAAATTTGCGTGTTGACCATGTCTAGCAAATATCACATAATAGTCCTGAATGGACTTATTTTCCCCTAACAATAAATGCCCTGAGAGCAGGGTTGGTGTGCCTTGCACATAGTAGGTATTTTATAAATATTTGTTGAAATGAACCACTTTGGAATATCTGAAAATTAAAAATAACTCATGTGGGCACTAAGCTTATTTTTCCTTCACACTAGCAAGGTAAAAATTCTCTTAAACCAATTAACTATGAGGATGAGATTCTTCCAAGGTCTTGAACATCTATCAGCCTAGAACCATCAAAAAGTGGGCGAAAGCTCTATTCATTGAAGCAGGTCCTCTAACAGCCTCTATTTGGTGAACCTTTGGAAGCAACTCATTTGAAGACTACATACTTGAAAATGATTTTTAAAAATTCAAGTCTTTTCTAAAATTTTGTAACTTCACTTCTCATGTGCCTCAGTGGTTCTCCCTGATTCTTTAAAGTGAGTCTTCAGATGCATGTGGCATTCTATTTCATTGGGAATTCTGGGTCCAGACCAATATCCTTTTCTAAAGGAGAATTTGAGAATTGACAGCCAGCAACAGTGCATTCATTTCCAGGCAAGGCCGAAAGAAAGAAGAGTCTCTGACTAGAATGTCACAATTTGAACTAAGACACAGCTCCCATCCCAATCACTCTCCTCCCTTAGAAGACAAAAACCCACCTTAGAACATTTGAAGTGGTAACACTAGACAACGACTTGGGCTTTTTATTGTTTTCTAGCATTTTCTAATGTTAGTATTATAACACTACCTACCCTGGCTCCCGCTGTCCCAAGGACAGGTATGTCACATTTCATCCCTCCCCAGAGTTCTCCAAGACCCTGGGGTATCTAAGGTCTGGTTCCAGCATCCACATCCAAAGATGTGCCCTCAGGTATAAGCAAGCCCTGAGCTCCAATTCATTTAATCCTTTAATAGGTTAGCTTTTACGAAGAAATATTTACTTCAAAGATATATTATAATAACCAGCTTAACTCAGTTCTTACATAACACAATCCCAGATTCTACATCCAAAGTCCCCTTGGGTTTGAGTCCCAGACACCCTGGCTTCTCAAGGCTTCAGTGCTGGGCTGGCTGACTGTCACATTCTGCCTAGAATCCTGGCTCCAAGGTTGCTATAACATGAGCTCCTGATGTAGTGGGGATTATTGCCTACATATGAAACAGGAAAAATGAAACAGAAAAGAAACAAAAATACCACAGACCCATTTCTCAGAACCAAAGGATAAAAGAAGAGAAGAAGAGGAAGGTATTCCCCGATTCAATTCATGGAACCTACACTGTGGGTGAACTATAGTCTATCTTTATGCTGTGGATGTAGCAGAAAACAAGGTAAGACTGTCCCAGGGAGCCACTTTTAAAAACAGCTCCATAGCCAATTGAAGGAGGCCACTCCCATAGATGTGGTAGGCAATCTGGGCATGTGCCATGCATGTCCTATTATACTCTATTGCCACATGCTGATCCACAGAAGTGATTCTCTATGCCTTTGGCATGGTAGAAGGCACATAGTAGGAATTTCATAAACATTTATCAACTGATAAATGTCTTTTGTTTTTGCACAACATTCATTTCTGGAAATACCCTCTCCTTTCCTTGCTTCCACCTTGGATCTGAACTCTACCGTGTAACAAAGAAAAGAAGTTAAACAAAAACACCGGATAGAGCCACTTTGTCTAAGAATATATACAAATTCTTCCAGCATAACAAATTTGACAATCATTGTTATCAATGATTCATTCAGCTAACATTGATGACCTGCGTAAAACACTGAAGATGATATGAACGTAAGTGGGGCCAACTATCCACTTAGCCCCATCCATTTATCAGATGAGAACACGTCTTTTTTCCTCACTAGGTGACTTGGTCACTACTGCTGGGGCCTGCATAAGACCAGCAGGCTCCTGGGGATTAGAGAAAGTGACCAAGTCAGGGAGACTGGGCCAGCCAACCTCTAAAGAAGCCACTTGGGGGAGGGGGAGGAGTAAGGAGCATCTCACCCTCCTCTGTCCCAGTTCCCTTTACTCTCAAACCACAGGTGACTGTTCTGGGGCCATCACCAGGCATCCTGGCTTACGTCTTGCCACTGGACTCAGATGACTCTGGAGTAAAGAGTGAGGCTGATGATGACTTTGTGCAACTCTGCCGCACTTAAATCCAAGTCACTTGCAACTCAAGACATCATTATGTCATTGTGCCTTTTCAAGAGCAAAGATTGAACAACCACTGGAAGACTGTGTGAACTTTGAAAGTCTAGAGGGGGGTAGGAAACCTGTGGCCTTAAGGTCACATGTAGCCTGCTAAATCCTTAAGTGTGGCCTTTGAACTGAATTCATATCTTACAGAACAAAGCATGACCAACAGCCTTCTACATCCTTAAGTGTGGTCTTAATGGATTCAGTCAAAAGACCACACCTAAGGCTTTAAAAGGCCATTGCACATTCTTTGCAGCTACACTCAGATATAATATGGGGACTTTAGGAATGTCCTCGGCTATATCCATTTCTCTCTGTTTCCAAGGCACCTCTTTTTATGAGAGGGGATCATGATTTCACATCTACCTCAAAACCTGGCACATAGTAAAGTACTTAATAAGCACTTGTTTCCTTTCTTTCCTTTGCCACATATGATTTTTAATTTGAAACCTTATCTCTTTGGAATCTATATGTACTCATGGAAGAGAGTGTCACAGATTTGATTTGATTTTTTTGTGGGGGAAGTTCTTAATAATTTTTCTTACTATACTGCCTATGCAAATAGCCCTTTCTGAAAACTAATTAATTCTGGCTAATTCATATCAACTGATAATCATGGGTGGAACACCATAGTGCTGGGGGCTGAGCTATAAAACTAGAAAAGACACCTCCAATCCCTTTGGGGTTATTCCTAGAACCATAAGGGGAAATGTAGTAGATACAAGTTACCCAACTTGTTAGTGCAAGTGGGAATTGGAGTAGTCACTCCAGAGCATGTGCTATGCAAAGATTTTAATAGAAAAGAGTACCTGCCCTCAAGGAGCTAATAGTCTGGTTGGAGAAAGCTACAGAAATAAGGGACATGAGGCAGAATGTGGCTCAATGCTGTCTTGCCTTGAATTGGCATAAACAAGTTAGGAGCTTGGATGAGGGAGGAATAATTTCTGCCTAGGGATAGATATGGAAGGCTTTATAGAAGGAGTGCCGACTGAAACGGACCTTGAAGGTTGACTAAGATTTCTCTCGGTAGAGACAGAAAAAATTTCAGGCAGAGGGTAAAGAAAAAGCAAAGCCTCAAAGAGAGGAAAGTGCAAGGTTTGACCAGGGAGAGATGAGTGAATCTCTTTTCTTGTGTGAGTGTTGCTATCCTATACAGCGCTTCTTAAACTGAAATTTCTTTTTTTTAAAAATTAATTTATTTGCTTTTAGTTTTCAACAATCACTTCCACAAATTTTAAAATTTTTCCTCCTCCTTCCTCAAGACAGCATGCCATCTCATATGGGTTCTAAAACATATACATTTTTATTACACACATTTTCACATTAAACTGAAATCTGGCAATAGGAAAAGGTGTCTGAACATGCAACAAACAGAAATTAATTAAAACTCAAACACATAAATATTCCAAGGTGTTTCTGGCAGCCTTGCTCATGTTGCATGGGGCAGCTTCACTGCAGCATTGGTTTTGAACACAAACCACAAACTGTGTATGCCCTTAGGGCACACAATGCCAACAAACATTGCTGAAATGGGAAAAGGGGTCTCCAGTGGAAAAAGTTTAAGAAGGTCCCCTCTATGATGATGCTCATTTCATCTTCCCTTAATCTCCATTGGAAAAGAAAAAGGAAAACAAAGCCTTTATAACTCAAATTTACATTCAAACAAAATTTCCTACTTTGGCTATATTTGAACATATGTCTTATTCTGTACCCTATGTTCATCGCCCCTCTGTCAGAATGTGGGTGGCATGGGTCATCATCTGCCCTCTGGAATGTGTTGGCCCATGCATTATCAGAGTCTTCAATCACTTTATCTTTCTGAGTTCTGTCAAATAAGTGAGTTGGACTAGGTGATCTCTAAGACCCTTCTATCTGCTCCTCTCTGTTCCAAAGACCATGACTAGATCAGAGAGGTCCGGAGAAACTTTGGGGATTCACATGGCTGCAGCCAACTGGGCAAATGGGAACAGAGAATGTCTTCTACAGTGTTCAAGGCTCTTTCCTCTGCCATTTCATTCACCCAAGTCTGCTCATGTTCCCATCTGTTTGCACAATACCCAGTCTGCAACAATCGGGCATATTCAATGTGCCAGGAATTAATGACCATGTCCATCTGTCTGTTACAAATCTGCTGTGGACAGTGGCAGGAGGACAGAAGGAACTCAGATGCCACTGTGTCTTTCAGTCCTTCTGTTTAGTTGCCAAAGTCCTCTTGTCAAGTGATGCCAATGTGTCTGCAGTCAGCATCCTCTTTTCACTAACCATTATCAACCCAAGAGTCTAAAAAGGCAGAAGATGCTATGGCCGACCCTTAACAAAGGGGATAGAAGGCTCCTCTTATATCTTCCCCCTTGTGAATATTTGTAGTCCCTGAAAATTATATTGGGGTACACTAGTACCAGGAAGCAGCCAGGTGGCCCAGCAGATAGAGCATTAGGTCTGGAGTCAAGAAGACCTGAATTCAATTTGGCCTCAGACACTTACTTGCTGTGTGACCCTGGGCAAGACACTTAACCTCTGTTTATCTTAATCTACTGGAGACAGAAATGGCAAACCATTCTAGTATCTTTGGCAAGATAACCCCATGGACAGTCCATAGAGCCATGAAGAGTTGGATACGACTGAATGAACAATACTGGTGCCTCTGTAGCATATATTATTTATTTCTAGATTAGACTGATTTCTTTGGAAAGTAAGGGGGTTGGAATTGACAACATCCAAGGTCCTTTCCAGTTCTAAATCTACGACACTATGAAACACATCCAGACAGGTTTAGGAACTTGTCCAAAGTCAGCCAGTCGGTGTCAAAGGCTGGACTCAAACCTAGGTTTTCCTGACTGAGGCAGGCTTTCTACCTACTATACCATATTGCTTCTACAAACATACATCTAAAAAACATGATATCAATTTCCTAAGTGTACAACATAAGCATCATAAATGAGTATATAACAGTCATAGGAAATTATCCAAACTACAGAGAAAAGCGTGTAACATGTACACACATCTTAGCGTTCAGGGCCAACAAACCCAGCCAAAGCTGTCTCACCCTGTGCTTTGGGATTACATAGTATGTGTGATAATGTTGTGTATGGTAGACCAGAAATATACATCTCACACAGTACATGACACTTAGAATGACATTATAGGGTAGCAATATGAATCAGACCCATAGAACATGTGAAGAAACACAACACACATGTGTAGCAATAACATATTAGCATGTATGATGACAAAGAATAATTCAACTAGAAGAGTATATGTAGAGCACAGATACACTTTATAATGTGTACCATATGTTGCAGTTACACATAAAGCCCATTTCATGTCCTCTAGTAATGGATTTCATCTGACTCCATGCATCACCACTTCCTCCACTGTTCTCAAAGCACCATAAGTTATTAACTCAATCATCGTTGGCCAAAAAGTCCTGGTGCTGCTCATGTAAATTCTTGTCTTGTGGATGGCCAAAGTTGGCTATCACTGTCTTGAGAGAAAATTGCCCCTCCCCAATCTGAGGGTTAACTTTGTCTCAAGACAGTGGGTTGGGACAGCTGTGGCTGAGTTCTTTGACCCATTACCCTAAGATACAATTAGTTTCTTAATCTGAATCCTCTTCTTCAGAGTTGTTATAAGCCCTACAAATGCTCAATGAGATCTCTAAGCTCCATTGACTAGTTCTCCATCCTTCTTGTCTTACTGTTCACAAGGGAGTCCAGCTAACTTCCCAAAAGGCAATCGGGGTTGTAATAGAAAGGAAGGAACAAACTTATGATGCTCAAGTTCACTGCCAAGAACTTTGGCCAAGGAAGGAAGAAGCTATCTGCATCCAGAAAAAGGACTGATAAGTAGAAGTATGTGTAGAATGTACACATTTGTGTCTAATGGTAGCCATCTCTAGGGAAAGGAGAAAAAAAGGGGAAAAAAGAAAGTTACCTGATAACTCTTTTATATATTTTAAAAGAATAGCAAGTCATACATAACAGATTTGCAGGCTCATGTGCAATCATCTTTTTTTCTATCTTACTATGTTATGGAAATGCTTGTTTTATTTCTGAAATTCAGAATAAAATTTTAATTCTAAAATAAATTTAAATAAATGTAAAATATTTAAAATATTAAAATAAATTTAAAATAAAATTTTAAAATTAAAAAAACTTGGTGAGTAGGGAACACATGGATAGAATAATGGATAACTATCCTATACCAAGTAGGGGAAATATTGTCCATTCTATAAGATAGGCTTGGAGAAAGATCAAAAATTTGTTTGGTCAATATAGTGGAACCTCCCATTGCCTGGTGTGGAGTTAGGTGGACTCCTTGTTGAGAGAGATAGACGGATGGATGGAGAGACAGATAGATAAGCTAGATTAATTGGGCCAACATTTATCATGTGCCAGGTACTGTGTTAAGCTAGGAATACAAATAAAGACAAGCAGAATGCCCATCAGTTGGAAAATGACTGAAGAAGTTATGGTAGATGAATTGTATTGTAAGAAACGATGAGAGGGACAGTTTCAGAAAAACCCGGGAAGACTTATATGAACTGATACAGCATGAAATAAACAGAACCAGGGGGATGATTTATGCAGTAACAACAATACTGAAAAGACAAGCAACTTCGGAACATTTAGGAGCTCTGATTAAGATAATGGAACCAACCACAGTTCCAAAAGATCCATGATGAAACATGCTGTCCACCTCATGATAGAGAACTGATAGACACAGAAGTAGATTGAATTATATATGTGTATGTATTATGTAAACATATATGTAGGTACATACATATTCATAAATACACACATATGGGTACATACATATACATGTGGATGTGTCTAAAAGCAGCAATTTGTTTTGTTTGACTACACATATTTATAATGGGTTTTATTTTTCCTGCTTTCTTGTTAGGTAAAGAGAGAGAGTCTGGAACTAAAACTAAAATAAATATGAATTAAAAAACAACAAATACAAACAAACAAAATAGTACCTACCCTCAATATTTTAATCAGGGATGACAAAACATAAAGGAGACCTGAAGATCATGTTGAATCTGCAGTTGGCAGCATGACACGGTGTAGAGAAGCCTGGGAAGACCTGGTGATCAGAAAGATGAAAGAAAAACTCACCAAGTGGAGCCAAGTGACCCAAGGTCAGAACCCAAGGTTAGGAAGAAAAGAGGGGTGGAAAGTTAGCCAGATGGCTCTGAAAGATCCTAGTAATCATTGTCAGGGCTAGATAGTGACTTTGAAGGAAGGGAATCACATGAAGAAGATAAGGGTTGTTGTGAAGATGCAATGAGATAGTATTTGTAACGTTCTTTGCAAACCTTTGAGTATATTGATGCTAGTTATTAGCTATTAACCTGGAGTCCACGAACTTGGATGAGAAGAAAATAACATTTTTAAAAAAATTTTCACTCACCTCTACCTGAAATGAGTATTTCCTTCAACTACGAAAGTAGGCAACTGAGATTATTCTGAAAAGGGGTCCCTACGCTTCACCAGTCTGCCAAATGGGACCACGGCGTATAGGGTCAAACCATGTAGCCAAGACTGTCTAGACCCAGAGGGGACCTCTGCCTAGACCCAGATGGAGTAAGATGATGAACCAGTGAAAGACACTAAAAAGGGGTTTAATGAAAGGAAGAGCTAGTGAGTGTCCAGTCCTTAGATCATGCTCTGATTTGTCTTTCCTGATAGGGTATAGTGAGCATATGCAATAACCTCTGCTTGGCTTCTGTCCAACATGTGGAATCTTTATTTAAGCCTTAGGCAAGGGTGCAGTAGAGTGATGAAGAGTCTTGTAGTTGACTGAAGAGCCAGAAGGATTGGTGATACTAGGGAGACTGAGAGATGCTTCAAAGCCATTCCAGGTCCCACTGACAACCAGAATACTGGATCTAGTAGCAAAAGGAGAGAAGTTTGGGGAGGGGCCAGTTCAGTAATAGTTTAACTCATGAGTTGATATATCAAGCAAGAGGCCATCCTAGCAGAGTAATGAAATGACTCCCATCCCCACAGTTTCACTCTAAACCAAACTTGGTAGGGACTCTGTGAAGAGAGGAATGGATTCCCAAGTCCAGGAGTCACAAAGTAACCATTGGACCCACATGTTTACTACATGTGTGTCTCACTACCTTTGTACTTTATATTTTGAGCTCACTTTTCCCAAGGTCCTTGAGAGTAAGGGGAGAGTATGTCCCTGAATTGTTGGGACTGTTTTGTAAATACCGTGTTTGCTGTACCTTCTCAGGTACCTTTTGTAAAAGCTGATAGATGGTCAGATTACCCAGTTTTCACATACGTACTCTAGAAAAATACTGAATTTTGTGCTAGACTAAATAATGATAAGGAAATCCAATGAGAAACTACAGTAAGTAACTTACTCCATCCCAGAACTGCAAAACAAACTCCACAGGTAAAAGAAAGGGAGTCCCCAGCAAGCTAGCCCTGGTTCAGGCGATTAAGCCCAGTTTCTTAGTGGGACCAGAAATAGACCAGAGACATATGTAGACTGCATACTTGGTGGGGGAAAGGGTAGGATAATAGGCGAAGGAGAAACAAATATCCTTTCAGAACCTCCCTGAGAGAGTTAAACAAGATAAACAGAGGTATTGGGGGTTAGTTGATGTTATTCTGAGGGTTTTAAGAAAAAAAGAAAAGGGAGGATAAAAAGAATACATACACGTAGAAAAGAGGAAGAAGGAGATGAAACTTGTTTTTCATAATTAAATTGTGTAAGAAGAGTATTCAGTCATGGAAAAAGGGGTAGGGAGAGCAGGGATCAGACGCATCTTGCTCTCATGTAAAATGACCAAAGAAAGGTTAGTCACATAAGTTTGACATAGAAATACATGAAACTCTACAGGGAAACATGAGAATTGGGGGAGGAAAGGTAGAGTTGATAAACATTAGTATAGATACAGTAATTAAATCCATGTATAACGAGAAGGGAAGAGGGGGCAGGACCAGATCCTTGAGGGCCACCTATAACCATAGGTTGGAGGAGGATCCAATGAATGAGACAGAAGGAAGGGTCAGATAGTTGGAGGAGAACCAGAAGGGAGCATGAGAGAAAAGCAGGTCGAGAAGAGAGTGATCAGTGGGGTCGAGGACAATGAGAATAGAGAAAAGTTCATTGAATCTGGAAATTAAAAGATGACTGGTAATTTTGAGGGGAGCTTTGGTGGAATAATAAGGTTGGGAGCCAGGTTATAGGGGGTTAAGAAGAGAGTGAGAGGAAGGTATCTCCCTATTGGAGAGCTACAAAGGGCAAAAGAGACATAGAAGGATAGCAGGGATGGAGAGATCAAGGGAAGGTTTTCTCAGGATAGGGAAGACCTGGGCATGTTTGTAGGCAGTAGAAAACCATCCAGTAGACAGGGAGAGATTGTAAATAAGTGAATGGGGATGACAGAGGGGGCTATCTGTTGGAGGAGGTAGGATGGAATGGGATAGCTTGGACAAATAGAAGGATTAGCCTTGATCAGGAGCGAGGTCACCTCTTCATGTGAGACTGGAGTGAATGAGGAGAAGGTGGCCAAAAGCATCTGAGTGATAAAAGATGAGGAAGCTCATGGTGAATGGTTTCAACATTATTCTATAAAATAAAAGGCAGGGTCTCTGCTGAGAGAGTGGGGGAAGACGAGCCATGGGAGGTTTGAGGAGGGATGAAAAGGTTTAGAAGAACCACTGTGGAGAGTGAGTTGATAAGAGAATTATGGTAGGATTGCCTAGTAGCATCGAGGGCCAATCTGAGGTTATTTAACATAAATTTGTAGTGGCTCCAGTCAGAACTGTTGCATGGTTTTCTCCACCTTTATTCAGCAGCACATGCATAGGTATGAAGGTGAATGGTGGGAGTGATTCAAGGTTGAGGCCTGGCTGGGTATAATTAATGATATGATAAAGTGGATAAGGATTCAAAAAAGGAAGGTAGTGTAAAGTTTAATTGACCCATTAAGGAGTCAAGATGAAGAGGAGGGGTTAGTGTAGGAGAAAATGTTTGGGAGAGAATTGAGGGGTCAAGGGATAAAGTATAGTATTATATAAAGGAAGGCAGAGAGGGATGGAGAGAAAGAGAGAGAGAAACAGACAGACAGAGACAGAGAGACAGAGAGAGACAGAGAGACAGAGACAGGAAGAGAGAGGAGAGAGAGAGAGAGAGAGAGAGAGAGAGAGAGAGAGAGAGAGAGAGAGAGAGAGAGAGAGAGAGAGAGAGAGAAGGGAGGGAGGGAGGGAGGGCCAGGTGAAATGCTAATAGATTATGGTTGGATAAGAGAGTTTTAGAATTACTGAACATGGAGGCAGTACATTTATGGCAAAATCAAAGGTGTGACCAAGGTGGGCTAGAGGAGTAGCTCATGGGAGATGAGTAGGTTGAGTAACTGTGTAATTAGGGTATTTGAGGGAGAATTAATTGCATGCTGAAGTCCCCTAGTGTGAGGACAGAAATTGGGGAAGAAAGAAAGATCTTAAGCCAGATATCAAACACATTAAGGAAGGAAGAGGAGTGACTTGGAGGGTCTATAGCAATGGCTACCAGTATTTTGTTTCCTGGTAGATATGGATAACACGAACCTCAAAGGAAGAGAGTTTACTGAGTGATGAAGGGAGAGAACCTGGAAGTGGCAATGGGGAGTAAGGGGTAGTCCAAAAGGAGTGAAGGTGCAACCAGTATTGTAAAGGACAGAAGGGAGGGTGAGTCATCAGGACAGTCTGGTTTCAGTAAGAGCTAGTAGAAGGAGGGAATGGGAGATGAATAGTGCAAGGTCTGGCTAGCGTCAAGATGTAACATCCCTAAGACGTGAAGAGTATGACCAAGTGTGAGAACATTCATCAATGAGTAGATAGCACTACTCCTCTACTGTCAAAAGTCAGGTATAGAGACATCTGAAGTTGAAGGCAGGGCTCCTCAGGATTGTCTAATATATCTCTTTTTACATATGGGGAAACTGAGTTCTAGTGAAGTGAAGTGACTTGTCCAACCATGCTCAGCCAAACTCTCCCTGTAACAAACAAGACCAGCTCAGCAAAACAAACTGATCTAGTTTTCATGTCTGACAGCACGTGCATCCCTCATCCTGTGCACGTGCTCCATTGTTCAATGTGTTTCATCATCAGTCCTCCAGAATTGACTCATCCTTGCACTGATCTTCTTTCTGATGTTCGGAGTTATTGTCCTGTCTATTATAGTGGTCTCTGTGTATTGTTCTCTGGGCTCCACTTCAGTTCCTGCAAATCTTCTCAACTTTCTCTGAATTCTTCATACCCATCTTTTTTTGTTTGTTTTTTGGGGATTTATTTATTTTTAGATTACAACATTCATTTCCACCAAATTTTGAGTTCCAATTTTCTCCCTATCTCTCACCTCCCCCCACTCCATAACACCTTGCATTCTGATTACCCCTTCCCTCAATATGCCCTCCCTTCTATCACACCCCACCCTTCCCTTATCCCCATGTTCTCTCTTTTCTTGTAGGGCAAGATAGATTTCTATACTTCAATACCTGTGTTTCTTATTTCCAGGTTATATGCAATAATAATTCTCAACATTCCTTTCTACTACTTTGAATTCCAACTTCTCTCCCTCCCTTACTCCCTCCTCACCCATCCCCACTGAGAAGGTAAGCAATTCAATACAGACTAAATATGTGTCGTTTTGCAAAAGACATCCATAATAATCATGTTGTGTAAGACTAACTATATTTCCCTCCATCCTACCCTGTCCCCCCTTTCTTCTATTCCCTTGTTTGACCTTGTCCCTTCCCAAAAGTGTTGACTTCTAGTTACTCCCTTCCCCCATTTGCCCTCCCTTCTATCATCCCCCTCATCCCACTTGTCCTGTTTTCCCCTACTTTTCTGTAGAGTAAGATTGATTTTCATACCAAATTTAGTGAGCATGTTATTCTCTCCTTAAGCCATATGTGGAGAGTAAGCTTTATTCTTCCCCTTCACCTCCTCCCTTTTCTCCTCCATTGAAGATTTTTCTTATCTCTTTTATGAGAGATAATTTGCTCCATTCCATTTCTCCCTTTCTCCTCCCAATATGTTCCTCTCTGACCCCTTAATTTTATTTTTTTATAGATATCATCCCTTCTGATTCAACTCAACCTGTGCTGTGTGTGTGTGTGTGTGTGTGTGTGTGTGTATAATCCCTCCAACTACCCAAATACTGAGAAAAGTCTCAAGAGTTACAAATATTATCTTTCCATGTAGGAATGCAAACAGTTCAGCTTTAGAAAGTCCTTTATGATTTCTCTTTCCTGTTTACCTTTTCATGCTTCTCTTGATTCTTGTGTTTGAAAGTCAAATTTTCTCTTCAGTTCTGGTCTTTTCATCAAGAATGCTTGAAAGTCCTCTATACCATTGAATGACCATTTTTTCCCTTGTAGTATTATACTCAGTTTTGCTGGATAGGTGATTCTTTGTTTTAATCCCAGTTCCTTTGACTTCTGGAATATCCTGTTCCAAGCCCTTTGATCCCTTAATATAGAAGCTGCCAGATTCTGTGTTATCCTGATTGCATTTCCACAATACTTGAATTGTTTCTTTTTAGCTGCTTACAGTATTTTCTCCTAGACCTGGGAACTCTGAGATTTGGCCATAGGAGGTGATCAGTGGATTGCTTCAATATTTATTTTGCCCTCTGGTTCTAGAATGTCAGGGCAGTTTTCCTTGACAATTTCATGAAAGATGATGTTTAGGCTCTTTTTTTGATCATGGCTTCAGGTAGTCCCATAATTTAAAAATTGTCTCTCCTGGATCTATTTTCCAGGTCAGTTGTTTTTCCAATGAGATATTTCACATTATCTTCCATTTTTTCATTCTTTTGGTTTTGTTTTGTAATTTCTTGGTTTATCATATAATCATTAGCTTCCCTCAGCTCCATTCTCATTTTTTAAAATTAATTTTATTTATTTTCAGTGTTCTACAATCACTACCATATAACTTAGATTTTTTTTCCCCTCCCTCCCCTCTTTCTCCCTGAGATGGCATACAATTTTGTATAGGTTCTACACATACATTCCTATTAAATACATTTTCACTATAATCATGCTGCATAGAAGAATTAAAATGAATGGGAGAAATCATGTAACAAACCAAAACATAATACACACACACACATGCAAAATGATCTGCTTTCTGTGACTGAATTCCATAGTTCTTTCTCTGGATGTGGAGGGTATTTTGCCTTAAAAAACCATTGGGAATTTTTGCAATTTTTCAATGAAGCTCCAAGTCTACCAGAAAAAGCTCTCACATACTGTGGTCATGGCTGTGCACAAAGTTCTCCTGGTTCTGCTCCTTTTGCTCAGCATCAAATCATATAAGTCTTTCCAGGCCTCTCTGAAGTCTTCCTATTCATCATTTCTTATAATACAATAGTATTCCATTACATTCTTATACCATGATATATTTAGCCACTCCCCAATTGATGGGCATCCCCTTGATTTCCGGTTTTTAACCACCACAAAGTGATGCTATAAAAATTTTTGTACTTGTGGGACCCTTTCCCATTTTTATGATCTCTTGGGAATACAGTCCTAGAAGAGCTATTGCTGGGTCAAAGGGTATGCATATTTTTGCAATCCTTTGGGTAGAGTTCCAAATTGCTCTCCAGAATGGGTGGATCAGCTCGCAGATCCACCAACAATGAATTAGTGTTCCAACTCTCCCACATCCTCTCCAACATTTACCATCTGCCTGTTCTGTAATGTTTGCCAATCTGATAGGTGTGATGTGGTACCTCAGAGTTGTTTTGATTTGCATCTCTCTAATCAATAGTGATGAAAAACATTTTTTCATATGACTATAGATATTTTTAATTTCTGCCTCTGAAAACTACCTGTTCATATCCTTTGACCATTTATCAATTGGGGATCATTTTCAAAGAACTATTTTCTTCAGTGAGCTTTCGAACCTCTTTTTTCATTTGGTTGATTCTGCTTTTGAAAGCATTCTTCTCCTCATTGACTTTTTGGACCTCTTTTTCCAATAGAGTTAGCCTATTTTTCAAGGTGTTATTTTCTTCAGTATTTTTTTGGGCCTCCTTTAGCAAGCTGTTGACTTGCTTTTCAAGCTCTTCCACGGCCTGAGCCCATTTTCATTTTGGAGGTAGTGGATACAGAAGCCTTGACTTCCTCTGACAATATGCATTGTTCTTCCTCACCTGAAAGGATGGAAAGAAATACCTGTTCACCAAGAAAGCAACCTTCTATGGTCTTATTTTTTTTCCCCTTTTTTGGGCATTTTCCCAGCCAGTTACTTGACTTCTGAGTCCTTTGTCAAGAGGAGGGTCCTAGAGCTCCTCCTCACCCCAGGACGGTGCTCAGGGCTGAGATTCAGATCAGCAGCTCAATTCCTCCAGGGGCTTTAAGCTGAGCCACTCCCACAATGGAAGCTGCTGCCCCACTTGGCCACTGTCAGGAAGTGCTGCTGCCCTGCTGTTGCCGCTGCCACCACAGCTGCCGGGGGGGGGGGGGGGGGGGGGGGGGAAGGGAACCTGCTCCCCTCTGCCCATCTGGGAAAGCCCTCTCACTGACCTTTGAAGCTTTCTTTGGTGCTTGTGGGTTGAGGGATCTGAAACCCTCCCTGCTGGGGATTCTGCCCTAGAGGCCTGTTCCTGTCCTGTTCGTCCAGGTGACCAGTGGCCAGGGCTGGGCTCTGCTCTGTTCAGTGTCCTGTGGGATAGACCTTTCAAGTTACCTTTATCTGGAGATCTCTTTCACTCTCTTGTTCTGTGGCTTCTCCTGCTCTAGAATTTGTTGAGTCATTTTTTACAGGTATTTTATGGGCTGTGGGGGAAGAGCTTGTGTATGTGCATCTTTCTACTCTGCCATCTTGGCGCCGCCCCTCATACCCATCTTTTGTCATGGCCCAGTAGTCAGTATTCCATTCCATTCATGTACCGCCATTTGTTCAGCTATGGCCCAACTCATTGTCTTCATGTTTCCTGTGGATGGAGAGATGGTGTCTATTGCTGGGGAAGGGAGATCCTCAGGCTTCTTTTAGGCAAAGAAACTTTGACTTTCTCCTTCCATCCAACTCCCCAAAACTAGGATGGTACTTTTCCTCCCCCAGGAGGCTAGAGGATTTCTAACCCCCTCTTTCCTGGTGGTTACCATAGAGACTAAGTTAAGTCCTTTTCTTCTCTCCCAGTGTCAAGCACATTTCACTGACGCAGAAAGGATAGAAAACAAACTATAGGAAGAGGGCCCCTCTGAGGTGTGTCTACAGCCACCAGCCACTTCAAAGCCCCTTAAGACCCAACATCACAACTGATTGCCTATGGTTGGGCAGTTTGCCACCGAGCTGGTTGGAGGCATTCTAGCTAGGGGTCCTTGGGATTAGCCCTTGGGAGGTGGATCTTCTGATGAAATGGAAATCAGTGAGGAAAATAGTTGACAACACAAAAGTGGAACCTAAAGGGATGGGAGTCTACTGGTCAGGCCCTTTGAAGAAGGCTTCATCCCAGATGTCTCCTTGTTTATATAACAGCCCCCACCTTCCTCTGGAAGAAAAGAAGCATTTGTTAAGCACCTACTGTATACCAGGCACTAGGCTAAGCACTTTACAAATACTATCTCATTTAATCCTCTCACCAACCCTAAGGGGTGCTATTAGTAGCCCCACTTTAGAGTTGTGGAAATTGAGGCAGAGGTGAAGTGACTTGCCCAGAATGACACAGCTAGGAAGAGTCTGAGGCTGGATTTGAACTCAGATCTTCCTGCCTCTAGCTCCATGGCTCTATCCACTGTGCAACCTAGATTCTTCTCTGGAGAAGAACAGGCTGAGGGAAGAAGCAGGGATTCTTCCTTGTGGTAGGAAAGGCAGGACAGTACTCCAAGGCTGGACTGGAGGCCATGATGTGTGGAGGAGGGCAGAGAAGAAAATTCCTATAAATTCAATTAGATAAAACTTATTAAAATGGGACCCTCCATACCAGGTCCTGTGTTCCATACAGGGCCTCCAAAGTAAACGCCGAACAGTCCCCTGCCCTCAGGGGCCTCGCATGTTACTTTGTGAAGGGAAGGTGATCAGGCTCTT